>NC_134359.1:43237735-43250235 GCF_048569485.1 Anomaloglossus baeobatrachus
CACTGTCCCCATTGGGGCTCACAATCTAGAGTCCCTATCTGTATGTCTTTGGAGTGTGGGAGGAAACCGGAGAACCCGGAGGAAACCCACGCAAACACGGGGAGAACATACAAACGGATAAACAAAAGGACATAGAAGAGATCAATAAAATAGGTGTTAAAATTAATGCAAACTTTTTTTTTTTGGGGGGGGGGGGGGGGTGTTGAAATGGCACTCACCCAATCCAGCACTTGCAATGAAGGTAGGGACCTGTTAAAGGTTATAAATTAGGAACCTAACCTTTTTGCAAAGCTCAAGAAATTTCTAAGAGAATTGCCTGCAAGGAAGAATTTGTACAACGCCTAAACTCACGCAGATGTGTCACCACATTTCACAATATAAAACTGCATACATTATTAAAAAAAAAAAACAAACAAACAAACTGATTTTTAGACTCATTGAGGCTAGTGTACTTACTGTGAAAATCTTTCAGTCTTTCAGAATGGGTGTACAATCTCGGTATTATAAATGGACAATTTTCTAAGTCAAGTATATTTTAATATCAAGTGGGAAATCTATCAATAAAATTCTGCAGCCATTCTGATTTTCATAGTAAGTACACCGGCCCAATCAAGTCTAAGATATCTATTTCATAATATATGCAGTCTGTATTGGGAATTTTGACGACTGCGATGTCTTCTCCGGAGATCCTCACTTAATTCCAATAGTGATGGCGTACTGCACAATGTCACAAACCATAAGGGTATGTGCGCATGCTGCAGAACTTTTCTGCATTTTAAAAAAAAAAAAATATAATAATAATAAATAATAATAATAATAATAATAATAATAATAATAATATGCACCTTGTGGCAGAAAAATGCACCAAAAGAAAAAAAAAAAAAATAGCAAAAAAGTGCGGTTTTTTGGTGCATTTTTGTGCCATGCTTTTTGTGAAAAAAAGCAAGGGAAAAAAAAACCAAAACAAAACGCACCAACAATTGACATGCTGCTTCTTTTTTCTGGACCAAAAACTGCAAGGAAAAAAGAAGTGACATGCGCACAGCAAGTCAAGATTCTCAGACTTTTCTGGCATAAAAATAGACATGCCGATTTGGGCAACAAACTGCACCAAATCTGCATTAAAAAACCTCATCATGCGCACACAGCCTTAATGTCTTCATGAATGCAGCGATCACACAATCATGGACATCACTTCCCGGCTGCAGAAAGTAAAGTCTGGAAGATGATGACACACGGAATTCTAAGATACTTCTTCATTATACCATTTCCTCCTCATTGATGAGCTTTAAAGAATAATGGAAAACCCCTTTAAATCCCTCTTAGGCCCAGTGCCCACGCTGTGTAGTTTTGACGCATATTTTCAGAAATCTGCATGTCCATTGTGAAGTCAGCAAATTCTAGGAGAATGCAGAAGTGTTGTGCCAACGTTGCTTATTTTTCCCTTGCGTATTTGGTGCAGAAAAAAAAAAAAAGAAGTCTGCACCGAATACACAAGGGAAAAATACCGTACTCAACGTGGGTACAGCTCTTCTGCATTCTCATAGACTTTGCTGGCTTCACAATGGACATGCAGATTTTGCTGCAGATTTCTGAAAATCTGCGTCAAAATCCTCATCAAAATCCGCAGCGTGGGCACAGGACCTTAAAATTGTGCACGGACTGGCTGCCCAGAATTACAGTAACATGTGTGCTTTCTTCCTAAGGCTATGTGCCCACGGGACTCTGTATCTGCGGATTTTTCTGCATCAAAATCCACAGCTTTCCCCCGGAATCCGCAAATTTTCATAGGTGCGGATTTGATGCGGATTTGACGCGGATTTTGTGATTTTTTTTAATTCAATTGAATAGGCAAAATCTGCACGAAAATCCGCAACAATAATTGACATGCTGCAGATTTTTCCGCACGAAAATCCGCACGATTTCCGCTGCGAAAAAATCCGCAGTGTGGGCACAGCATTTCCCAAATGCCATAGAAATGGCTGGGGAGTAGCTGTGCTGCAGATTTCTGGAAAATCCGCGGCTTTTCTGCGAGAAATCCGCGGCAAAATTTCCGCAGTGTGGGCACATAGCCTAAAATCAGTGTGGAGCAGTTTCTAGATCGCAGCCGTCATATTCTAATCCCTTTGCTCATTGAATTCAGACGTATCTGGACGAGTTGGAATTTTCCTTTCAGGTCAAAGTACAGACAATATTACAGCAATGGAAAAAGAAGTTTTATTACAATCTAATCAAAGTTCAAGAAAAGCAATGGAATAAAATAAATGGTATGAAAATATGTGAGTAGAGGATGGGACGGAGATTTCCACCCTTAATAAATAATGGCCGAGAGCTGGTAATGCTAAATGCAAATGTCATTAATTGTATCTACTTGGAGAACACATTATTAAAACCTTCCTTTGAAGACGACTTCTCCACACTCCTGAAGAAGGGAATTTTGTTACTTACCGTAAATTCCTTTTCTTCTAGCTCCAATTGGGAGACCCAGACAATTGGGTGTATAGCTACTGCCTCCGGAGGCCACACAAAGTATTACACTTAAAAGTGTAAAGCCCCTCCCCTTCTGCCTATACACCCCCCGTGGGATCACGGGCTCCTCAGTTTTAGTGCAAAAGCAAGAAGGAGGAAAGCCAATAACTGGTTTAAAGACAAATTCAATCCGAAGAAACATCGGAGAACTGAAACCATTCAACATGAACAACATGTGTACCCGAAAAAACAAAAATCCCTAAGAAAACAGGGCGGGTGCTGGGTCTCCCAATTGGAGCTAGAAGAAAAGGAATTTATGGTAAGTAAACAAAATTCCCTTCTTTGTCGCTCCTAATTGGGAGACCCAGACAATTGGGATGTCCAAAAGCAGTCCCTGGGTGGGTAAAATAATACCTCGTGATAGGGCCGTAAAACAGCCCTTTCCTACAGGTGGGCAACCGCCGCCTGAAGGACTTGTCTACCTAGGCTGGCGTCCGCCGAAGCGTAGGTATGCACCTGATAATGCTTGGTAAAAGTGTGCAGACTCGACCAGGTAGCCGCCTGGCACACCTGCTGAGCCGTAGCCTGGTGCCGCAATGCCCAGGACGCACCCACGGCTCTGGTAGAATGGGCCTTCAGCCCTGAGGGAACCGGAAGCCCAGCAGAACGGTAGGTTTCAAGAATTGGTTCCTTGATCCACCGAGCCAGGGTGGATTTGGAAGCTTGCGACCCTTTACGCTGACCAGCGACAAGGACAAAGAGTGCATCCGAGCGGCGCAGGGGCGCCGTGCGGGAAATGTAGATTCTGAGTGCTCTCACCAGATCCAACAAATGCAAACCCTTTTCAAATTGATGAACTGGATGAGGACACAAAGAAGGTAAGGTGATATCCTGATTGAGATGAAAGGGGGATACCACCTTAGGGAGAAACTCCGGAATCGGACGCAGAACCACCTTGTCCTGGTGAAACACCAGGAAGGGAGATTTGCATGACAGCGCTGCTAGCTCGGACACTCTCCGAAGAGACGTGACCGCTACTAGAAAGGCCACTTTCTGTGAAAGACGAGAAAGGGAAACATCCCTCATAGGCTCGAAAGGCGGCTTCTGGAGAGCAATTAGAACCCTGTTCAGATCCCAGGGCTCTAACGGCCGCTTGTAAGGAGGGACGATATGACAAACCCCTTGCAGGAACGTGCGTACCTGAGGAAGTCGTGCTAGGCGTTTCTGAAAAAATACAGATAGCGCTGAGACTTGTCCTTTAAGGGAGCTGAGCGACAAACCTTTTTCCAAACCGGATTGCAGGAAGGAAAGAAAAGTAGGCAATGCAAATGGCCAGGGAGAAACTCCCTGAGCAGAGCACCAAGATAAGAATATCTTCCACGTCATGTGGTAGATCTTGGCGGAGGATGGTTTTCTAGCCTGTCTCATGGTGGCAATGACTTCTTGAGATAATCCTGAAGACGCTAGGATCCAGGACTCAATGGCCACACAGTCAGGTTCAGGGCCGCAGAATTCAGATGGAAAAACGGCCCTTGAGACAGCAAGTCTGGTCGGTCTGGTAGTGCCCACAGTTGGCCTACCGTGAGGTGCCACAGATCCGGGTACCACGACCTCCTCGGCCAGTCTGGAGCGACGAGGATGGCGCGGCGGCAGTCGTACCTGATCTTGCGCAGCACTCTGGGCAACAATGCCAGAGGTGGGAACACATAAGGTAGCCGGAACTGCGACCAATCTTGAACTAAGGCGTCCGCCGCAAGAGCTCGGTGATCGTGAGACCGTGCCATGAAAGCCGGGACCTTGTTGTTGTGCCGTGACGCCATTAGGTCGACGTCCGGCATCCCCCAGCGGCGACAGATCTCCTGAAACACGTCCGGGTGAAGAGACCATTCCCCTGCGTCCATACCCTGGCGACTGAGGAAGTCTGCTTCCCAGTTTTCCACGCCTGGGATGTGAACTGCGGATATGGTGGATGCCGTGTCTTCCACCCACGTCAGAATCCGCCGGACTTCCTGGAAGGCTTGCCGACTGCGTGTTCCTCCTTGGTGGTTGATGTATGCCACCGCTGTGGAGTTGTCCGACTGAATTCGGATCTGCTTGCCTTCCAGCCACTGCTGGAAGGCTTGTAGGGCAAGATACACTGCTCTGATTTCCAGAACATTGATCTGAAGGGTGGACTCTTCCTGAGTCCACGTACCTTGAGCCCTGTGGTGGAGAAAAACTGCTCCCCACCCTGATAGACTCGCGTCTGTCGTGACTACTGCCCAGGATGGGGGTAGGAAGGACCTTCCTTTTGACAATGAGGTGGGAAGAAGCCACCACCGAAGAGATTCCTTGGCCGCCTGAGAAAGGGAGACGTCTCTGTCGAGGGACGTCGACTTCCCGTCCCATTGGCGGAGAATGTCCCATTGTAGTGGACGCAGATGAAACTGCGCGAAAGGGACTGCCTCCATTGTTGCTACCATCTTCCCTAGGAAGTGCATGAGGCGTCTCAAGGGGTGCGACTGGCCTTGAAGGAGAGATTGCACCCCTGTCTGTAGTGAACGCTGTTTGTCCAGCGGAAGCTTCACTATCGCTGAGAGAGTATGAAACTCCATGCCAAGATATGTTAGCGATTGGGTCGGGGTCAGATTTGACTTTGAAAAGTTGATGATCCACCCGAAACTCTGGAGAGTCTCCAGCGCAACGTTCAGGCTGTGTTGGCATGCCTCTTGAGAGGGTGCCTTGACAAGTAGATCGTCCAAATACGGGATCACAGAGTGACCTTGAGAGTGCAGGACTGCTACTACTGCTGCCATGACCTTGGTGAAGACCCGTGGGGCTGTCGCCAGCCCGAAAGGCAGAGCTACGAACTGAAGGTGTTCGCCTCCTATAACGAAGCGTAGAAAACGCTGGTGCTCTGGAGCAATCGGTACGTGGAGATAAGCATCCTTGATGTCTATTGATGCTAGGAAATCTCCTTGAGACATTGAGGCGATGACGGAGCGGAGGGATTCCATCCGGAACCGCCTGGTTTTCACGTGCTTGTTGAGCAGTTTTAGATCCAGAACGGGACGGAACGACCCGTCCTTTTTTGGCACCACAAACAAATTGGAGTAAAAAACCGTGACCTTGCTCCTGAAGAGGAACGGGGGTCACCACTCCTTCTGCCTTTAGAGTGCACACCGCTTGCAGAAGAGCATCGGCTCGGTCGGGAGGTGGAGAAGTTCTGAAGAATCGAGTTGGAGGACGAGAACTGAACTCTATCCTGTACCCGTGAGACAGAATGTCTCTCACCCAACGGTCTTTGACCTGTGGCAGCCAAATGTCGCCAAAGCGGGAGAGCCTGCCACCGACCGAGGATGCGGAGAGAGGAGGCCGAAAGTCATGAGGAAGCCGCCTTGGTAGCGGGTCTTCCGGCTGTCTTTTTTGGGCGTGACTGAGCCCGCCAAGAATCTGAGCTCCTCTGATCCTTTTGAGTCCTTTTGGACGAGGAGAATTGGGACCTGCCCGAGCCTCGAAAGGACCGAAACCCCGACTGTCCCCTCCTCTGTTGGGGTTTGTTTTGTCTGGGCTGAGGTAAGGATGAATCCTTACCCTTGGACTGTTTAATGATTTCATCCAAACGCTCACCAAACAGTCGGTCCCTAGAAAATGGCAAACTGGTTAAGCACTTTTTGGAAGCAGAATCTGCCTTCCATTCCCTTAACCACAAGGCTCTGCGTAAAACCACGGAGTTGGCGGACGCCACTGCCGTACGGCTCGTAGAGTCCAGGACAGCATTAATCGCGTAAGACGCAAATGCAGACATTTGAGAGGTTAAGGATGCCACCTGTGGAACAGATGTACGTGTGACCGTGTCAATCTGTGTAAGACCAGCTGAAATAGCTTGGAGTGCCCATACGGCTGCGAATGCTGGAGCCAACGACGCGCCGATAGCTTCATAGATGGATTTCAACCAGAGCTCCATCTGTCTGTCAGTGGCATCTTTAAGTGCCGCCCCATCTTCCACTGCAACTAAGGATCTAGCCGCAAGCCTGGAGATTGGAGGATCCACCTTGGGACACTGGGTCCAGCCCTTGACCACGTCAGGGGGAAAGGGATAACGTGTATCCTTAAGCCGTTTGGAGAAACGCTTATCTGGATAAGCGTGGTGTTTCTGGACTGCCTCTCTAAAGTCAGAGTGGTCCAGAAAAGTACTTAATTTACGCTTGGGATACCTGAAATGGAATTTCTCTTGCTGTGAAGCTGACTCCTCCACTGGAGGAGCTGGGAGAGAAATATCCAACATTCTATTGATGGACGCTATAAGATCATTCACTATGGCGTCACCGTCCGGTGTATCCAGATTGAGAGCGGTCTCAGGATCAGAATCCTGATCAGCTACCTCCGCCTCATCATACAGAGAGTTCTCCTGCTGGGACCCTGACCAGTGTGATGAAGTCGAGGGCCGCTCATAGCGAGCTCGCTTAGGCTGTCTGGGACTGTCGTCCGTGTCAGAGCCGTCACCCTGGGATGCATGTGACACCCCCGGAGCCCGTAGCTGTTCCAACTGAGGGGGACCAGGGATCAATGATTCAACAGTGCCCATGGTCTGAGTTACTGGTCTAGACTGCAAAGTTTCTAGAATTTTAGTCATAGTCACAGACAATCTATCAGCAAAAACTGCAAACTCCGTCCCCGTCACCTGGACAGTATTCACAGGTGGTTCTCCCTGGGTCACCTCCAGCAGAGGCCCCGGCCGAGCAAGTGCCACAGGGGCCGAGCACTGCACACAATGGGGGTCAGTGGAACCTGCCGGTAGAGCAGCCTCACATGCGGTACAAGCAGCATAGAAAGCCTGTGCCTTGGCACCCTTGCTTTTTGCGGACGACATGCTGTTGTCTCCTCTGAGCAATCTAGGAGGGTATATAGTCGAGAATCACCAGCGACCGTACAGTGCAATGTATAGCATGCAAGCATAAAAATACAATGTACACTTCGGCACTAGTGGGGTCAGCCCTCGAGGGCTGCTTACCGCCCGCTCAAAAGCGGGTGTGTGGTCGCCAGTATCCCGTGTCTGGGTCTCCCAGAACTTGTCTCCCCTCTCCAGCTCAGACTGCACACAGGAATGGCTGCCGGCGTTCTGTGAAGAGGGGCGGACCGTGGGCGTGCCTCAGACAAAGTGCGGGAAACTGGTGTCCCACTGTGCCCAGTGTGAGGGCTGGAGTATGTAAAGTAGACTCCAGCCCTCGACGCTGACGTTCTGTACAGCGTCCCGCCCTTCCCCTGACTGGCAGGCCTGGGGGCGGGAACGAAACGAAACTAGGCCGCAAAAGCCGGGGACTCGAGTAATAAGCGCGGCCGTCATATATGCACGGCCAGCGCGGAAGTCCCCGGCGCACCACAAGTCCCAGCCGCGCCGCAGTGTAAAACTAACAGCAGCGGCCGGCGCGGCAGTTCCCAATACATTTACTCACTCAGCAGAGCTGTAGTTAGTAATGGCACAAGCGCGCAGCGCTGTTGTCCCCGGCGCACTAACACACCCAGCAATGCTGCAGTGTGCGCGCGGTCTGTACGGGGACACAGAGTACCTTGATGTAGCAGGGCCCTGTCCCTGACGATACTGAGCTCCATATCCAGCAGATTCCCCAGGGGCTGTGGATGGAGCACGGTCTCAGTGCCTGGAGACTGGTAAAATCCCACTTCACCCAGAGCCCTAAGGGGGATGGGGAAGGAAGCAGCATGTGGGCTCCAGCCTCCGTACCCGCAATGGGTACCTCAACCTTAACAAACACCGCCGACAAAAGTGGGGTGAGAAGGGAGCATGCTGGGGGCCCTAGTGTGGGCCCTCTTTTCTTCCATCCGACATAGTCAGCAGCTGCTGCTGACTAAACAGTGGAGCTATGCGTGGATGTCTGACCTCCTTCGCACAAAGCATGAAAACTGAGGAGCCCGTGATCCCACGGGGGGTGTATAGGCAGAAGGGGAGGGGCTTTACACTTTTAAGTGTAATACTTTGTGTGGCCTCCGGAGGCAGTAGCTATACACCCAATTGTCTGGGTCTCCCAATTAGGAGCGACAAAGAAATAATAATTTAATAATTACCGTACTAGCGCCCTCCATAATCAATTATTATTCTGGCCTGTGCCCTGTTCCTCTGTTATTCCTCCTGGAAATAAATATTACTATTCTCTCTCATTATTGATTGAATAGAGTGAAACTATGTAGCGACAAGAAATAAATGGGTACGGAACCAGTTGTCAGTTTATCAATATATTTACAAAGGGAGGAATGACACAATTCTATGAAAAGGGATAGTTCGGCATTGTTTTAGGGAGGATGCAGTATTTATTTATGCGGACATATTTCAAATCTCTTCTTTCCAAATGAGAAAATTATGAACTCCGACATTGATTTTTGCTTTGTCTGGAGTCAGCTTCACGCCTTCGGTTTAGTAGTTATTGATTTATTTACCTGGTTAGATATTTACCTAAACAATACAAACGTTTCCTGAAAGAGTTCAGAATCTTTATGATCCCCAACAATTATCAGCAATGGTAAATATAATTAGGCTGCTTTCACACTACGTTTTTTTAACATGCGTCATGAATGTTTTTTTGCTGTAAAAGTGGATCCTGTTTTTACAAAGAAAAACGCATGTGTTATTTTGCAGGATCCTGCCACTTGAAGTTTATGGGCGGGCATTGGAGTCAAGTGATCGGGAGTGAGGGGAACGAGAGGGGAGAGGGGAGAGGGGAGAGGGGAGAGGGGAGAGGGGAGAGGGGAGAGGGGAGAGGGGAGAGGGGAGAGGGGAGAGGGGAGAGGGGAGAGGGGAGAGGGGAGAGGGGAGAGGGGAGAGGGGAGAGGGGAGAGGGGAGAGGGGAGAGGGGAGAGGGGAGAGGGGAGAGGGGAGAGGGAAGAGGGGAGAGGGGAGAGGGGAGAGGGGAGAGGGGAGAGGGGAGAGGGGAGAGGGGAGAGGGGAGAGGCTGATCACGCCAGGCTGGTTTCTGGGCATGCTCAGTAGAGCAAGCAGGATCCTGTCTATCAGCATGCCAGCGTTCACATGCATTTGCGTGCAGTATAGTCAGGATCCAGTGAAAAACAGTATTTGGACGCAGCTCAAAAACGCTAAGGCTGGTTTCACACTACATCTTTTTAACATCCGCTGAAAACGTTTTTTTAGCGGAAGTACGGATCCTGCTTTTACAGCAAATAACGTATGCAAACGCATATGTTATTTTGCAGGATCCTGCACTGGATATTTAGGGGCGGGCATTGGAGTCATGTGATCGGGAGTGAGGGGAACTAGACTGGGAGGAGGCTTCTGACAGCTGCAGACGCTGGTAACCAAGGTAAACATCGGCCTTGGATACCCGATATTTATCTTGGTTACGAGTGTCTGCAGCTGCTAGGAGCAGGGCTGACTGCACGCGTAACCAACGTAAACATCGGGTAACTAAGAGAAGTGGTTACGCGATATTTACCTTGGTTACGAGTGTCCGCAGCTCTCAGGCAGGGGAGAGAGAGACAGGAGAGGAAGGGGGAAAGACAGAGATAGAGAGAGAGAGGGTGAGGGAGGGAGGAGGAGAGACAGACAGATCACTGGAGACTGGTTCTGGGCATGCTCAGTACTTTCTGGGCATGCTCAGTACAAAAGCAGGATCCTGTTACAACGCAACTGAACGCATTCTGCTAGGCAGGATCCAGCACTCATTGAAATGCATTGCAGCTCGCGGCGCAATGTGAAGGATCCTGTGAGATGCGTTATTTTGACAAAGCAAAAAAACGCTACATGTTGCGTTTTTGAAACATGTCAAAATAACGCAAAAGGACGGATCCTGCGTCTAACGGACGCAAACGCATGCAAACGCAGGTGGACGCGAGTCCATTGAAAATGCATTGCAGTGAAAACGGATTTGCACAGGATCCGTACTTCCGTTAAAAAAACGTTTTTAACGGATGTTAAAAAGACGTAGTGTGAAACCAGCCTAAGTAGCGTTTTTGAAAAAAGTTAAACTGCAAGTCGCTGGATCCTCACTATAAGGCTGGAAACACATCTATGCGAGTAAAATCGGTCCGACTGGGCTAAAAAAACTCGGCTGATTTTAGTTCATGTTAGGTCCGAGTGCAACGCAAGTGCGATCCTTTTTTTGAATAAATTAATAATTTTGCTCGCGTGTGCGACGCGTGTGTGTCGCGATTGCGATGCTAGTTTCCTGCAACATCTTAACTACATTAAATTGATTACACGTGTCATTTATTTTACCTTTGGGAATGTGATGTCACATTCATCTGTTGAATATTTAATGAGCGTAGTTCCTGCCACACTCGCAAATGTGAACGCTGGTGTGCGTGTATGATCCTACTTTTAATCCCCTTCCATAGGAAATCATTAGGACAAATGGTACGAGAAACTCGCAAAAAAGCAGCATGCTGCGATTTGTTTCTCGGTCCGATTTGGACTGAGAAAAAAAATTGCAGATGAGAGCTGAATCATTCACTAACGTGTGTCCGATTCCAATGCGAGTTTTTCTCGCATTGCTCTACTGCGAGAAACTCGCAAGTGAGAAGCAGCCCTAACGCACGCAAACGCAGGTGAATGCATGTTGGCGCGAGTCCATTGCAAATGCATTGAAAAACGCATTTGCACTGGATCCGTTGTTGCGTTAAAAAAACGTTCATGACGCATGTTAAAAAAACGTAGTGTGAAAGCAGCCTAACTATTTGATTCCCACTGCATTTGTAAGTGATATACACAGGATGACACTGAGCTTCCTCCTACTTCCACTACTCTGCGAGCACGAGGCAAGTCTGGACAGGGATCCTCGGCCAGTAAGGTGGTGCCGGGGTGTGTGAACCCGGAAGGTTCAGCGTGTAATAGGTGGCATGCGAGTGTTCCTGTCATAAGGGGAGAGGAGATCACGTCACTGTACATGGCGGCTTCCCATGGCTGCAGGGTCAGCAGTCACCATGTCCTCTGCTAAATATGGCACTTTCCTAGCAATAGAAGACGGCTGCACGGTATGTGCCAAATGGCACGAGATTATCAAAACCGAACCTGTGGACACTGCCAACTTAGGATAACAACATTCGTGTTCTCCATATTGTCCACTGGGCAGCACAATGGCTCAGTGGTTAGCACTGCAGTCTTATGGTGGCTCAGTGGTTAGCACAGTTCTTTTGCAGCACTGGGGTCTTGGATTCAAATCTCACCAAGGACAACATCTGCAAGAAGTTTATACATTCTCCCGTGTTTGGGCTCCTTCCAGTTCCCTATCAAACTCCATAGACATCCTGATAGGGAATTAAGGGGACAGCGATTATGATATCTATAAGGAGCTATGAAATTAGTAGCACTGTATAAGTAAAGTTATACTAATAGACTATATGGCTATGTGCGCACTGAGCGTTTTTCGGGGCGTTTTTCGGCTCCAAACTGCATGACTTTGCTTCCCCAGAAAAGTCTATGACTATCCATTTTTGTTGTCTGCATACAAGTTGTTTTTTTTAGTTGCATTTTTGAGCTAAAAAAAAAAAAAAAAAAATTGGACATGTCATTTTTCCTGCGTTTTACACCCATGCAATGCATTGGAAAAATGCAGCAAAATGCAGTGATCAAAAACACAGCAAAATGCAGCCAAAAACGCACCGAAACGCGGTAAAAATACATGCGTTTTTACCACTGCGTTTTTGAGAAGTGCAAAAACGTTCTAGTGCGCACATAGCCTAACTCAACATCTGCAGGAGGTTTGTATGTTCTCCCCAAGTTTGCGTTCTCCAATTTCCTCCCACAACTATCCATAGACATAGTGATAAGAAATATAGAATGTGAGCCTTAATGGGGACAGTGATGAGCACATCCGTAAAGTGCTGAGGAATTAATAGCGCTGTATAAGGGAGTAAAATAAATAAATATATTATATTATACGCAATTATGTAATTTTACTCGGTTACCGTATATAGCACCATAAAAATTCCACAGCACTTTACAGACATCATTGTCACGTTCCTCTTTGGCGCTCACATTTGACATATATATGTGCTTGTGTATGTTTGTATCTCCTTCCAACAGT
>NC_134359.1:43555235-43680235 GCF_048569485.1 Anomaloglossus baeobatrachus
GACTGACTGGGTTCCTGGAAGGCACGACTGCCGAGATGTACCACCCTACTCCCAACGAGGAAGCCCCCGCGCCCGGCACGGCGACGTGGTTGAGGGACCGGACCGTCCCGCTGAGTAACCGTCTGCAGGCTCATATGCAACTCCTCCTGGAGGAGTGGGAGACCGACATGGCGGACGTAGTGGCTGCTATGTGGCGACGCGAGGCAGAAGAGGATTTGGAGGAGCGGGTAAGCGACCCACGTCCCTGTATTCCTGAGGGATCGGCCGTTGGAGCTGAGGGGCCCGGCCGGCTTCCGCTCACCCTGCCTCTCTCCCCGCTACCCCTGATAGTTGCTGCCGCCCCGCCATTAGGCCCGCTACCTGCCCAACCGGTAGCGATACCCTGCCCAGCCGCTCCGGCGGACCAGCCGGCTGCCGACAATCGGGACGTCCCTGAAGTACACCAGGGGGAACCGCTAGGGCCGCGGCCCCTTAACAGCATTGTGCCAGAAGCCCCGGCAGTGATGGTGCCAGGCCCCGAGTCCGGGACCGTGGCCTGGATGAGGGCCCGGGTGATTCAGTTCCACCAGCGCCAGCAGGAACAGATTTTCAGGATGATGGAGCAGTGGACCAACGAGGTGGAAGAGCTGATTACAACTGCCCCGATGTGCGGAGGGGAACTGGATGTAGCAGAGTCGACTAGAGACCCACGTCCCTATGTCCTACCAGGACCGGCCGCTGCGGCTGAGGGGCCCGGCCTAGTCTCGGCCTATGCATCGCCCTTACTGTTACTGATGAGGCGCCTCAGTGTAAGCTCGCCTAATATGCTGCTCCGTGCTACTGCGGAAGGGTCTGAAATGCTGGATGCTGGAGGTCAGGAAGCTGCGACAGCTGGCGGCAACCCGCCTGACGCAGGAACAGGAGATGACGACTCCTGCCCTAGCCTCGGGTCTGCTGTTGAGTGCGAAGAGGCAGGTGAGCATACCTGCTGTGTAGGAGACCCTGTGGTTGTTCATACTCCGTGTACCGGTGGAAATGGGTACCGGGTGCCCCTGTCACCGCGGGCATGTCAGTGCATGTTGGATATGCTGGTGGCAGAGGATGGGTCCGCCGCAGCAGAAGGACCGGAGTAGGGCAGCGGATGCCCGTTGCACCGTCCCCGTTGGGACCACCACTGAGTTGTGTGTTTGTTTAAAAGTTGAAAATGAAAATGACTGATCCAAGAAGAAGTTACCTGATTGTCTATAGTGATTGAACCGGCCGGAGCCGGCACCGTTGTCCCCATGGGGACCGTTTAAAAATGCATGGGAACTATCCATGGACAAGCCCGTGAACTTGCAGGGCAACCACAGACGTTAGTGGCTTGTAAATATGTTGGTTACCGTTTTCCGCAGGCCGCCTCCGGAGAGGCAGGTTGGAGGGAGGGCCCTGAGCAGAGCAGGCTGGGGCCCAGCCACCAAAGGAACCGGTGGCTACCCTCTGGAGGGCAAGGACAGATCCCGCTCGGGTACCGTGTGCTGGACTGTGGGTCAAGGGGTGCTGCCTGGGCTTTAGGGGCAGCATCAGGGCCAGGTTACTTGGGTGGGAGAGAGCGGAAACCGTAACCGTAAACCGTTGCAACGTTAAAGTAAAATGTGCCTCCCGTTTAGGGAAGATTATTAAAAATGTCTTATGTTATGTTTAACCCTGTTATCCCCTTTTTACAGAAAAATAAAACCGGTGTAGGACGGCAGCCCGCGGACGGTCTGCATTTTGCTAAGGGGGAATGTGACGCCCTGGGCAAGCCAGGGGTCACAGGTCACAACACCACCACACCCCACACTCCAGGTAGGCACATCACAGCTAAACTACAAATCCTTGTTGCCTTCCTCCAGAGGCTGATGATCCACACCAGGGGGTGGGCCAGGCAGTTGGCTCCGCCCACCAAGGAGATCACAGCTCTGGAGGCGGGAAGTACCAGGCAGTTAGCTCAGGGAAGAGCTAGAGAGTAGCCCGGGGAGGGCAAGAGTAAACAAGTAGTGAAAGTGGAAAAGTGGAAAAGGAGGAAAGCAAGTGAGGTGACAAGAAGGAAGAAAAGCCTGAAGGGTCCAGCTTTGTGTAGGGCCAGAACAGCAAGGTCAGCGACGGCGGTGACTGTCCGGAGTGGGACCGTTTGGAAGTTCCTGGAAGGACCCCGTTGGCTGTGTGCCCGGTGGTCTGGAGCAGTGTTCCGAAAGACAGTCAGCACCAGGGCAGGGGCCTCTCGGACCCCAACAAGGCTAGGAGTCGCCAAATTTGCCGAATCCGTCAGTGAAGGGGACGTAGATCCCCCAGCAACCAAGTCCCGATTGAAGGCAACAGCTCAACCTGAAGCAGAGAGACACCGCCACCGCCAAGGCACCAGTTTCTCAGGGCCAGCGCCTGCGGGCAAAGTGTAGAGCTCCTCCGGCCCAGATTGTAGTCGGGGAGCGGGTAACCGGAGGGAATCCACCGCTACCACAAGTCAACCATAGGTGCAAGGAAGAGGGACATCACCGTCACCTACCGGGAGTGCAGGTGCAGCCGTCTGTGGGACCGTCCTACCAGCCGTTTGGTTTACCGTACAAACTGTGTCCGTGTCTCAGGCTGAGTGAGTACCACAGTGCCGCAAGGCACAGCGCTGCCCCCGCGTCCCTGCGCCCACCAGGCCCCGCACCTCACAAACCATCACCGGGCCCCAGGATCACCAACCCCTGCCCACGGAGGGGCAACACAACACCTGGCTGCTCCGCATCACCATCCCCGGGACCCCCGCATTGAGCAGCGGTGGTGAAATCACCACAACCGTGGGTGGCGTCACGAACTATAACAATCCCCGCACCCAACAAACCCCTTTCACTCACGGGCGAGGAGTGTCGCTCGAGAAACCCCCGGGATCCGGCCTACGGCTCGAGCCACCACTGAGCAGCGGCCGCCGGACCCGAGCAGAGGGGTGAGCGCAGTGCTGACACCCTCCTCCCCGCCCGCGACAATACCATTGAAAGAAGGCAAGCTAGTGTGACGCCCTGGACTAGCCAGGTAGTCACATAAATAGCAGTATGCACACGCCCCCCAACCTAGACAGTAACAACAGTCAATTAAAAACCCTTGTTGCCTCCCTCCAGGGTCTGATGTCCACACCAGGTGGGGCGTAGCCAGGCGGTTGGCCCCACCCACCGAGGAGTTCACAGGCCTGGAGGCGGGAAAAGTGACAGTTTAGTCTTGGAGGTGAAAGTAGGTCAGAGAAACTGCGTGTGCCTGGGTAGGAGCCCAGGCACTGACAGCAAGGTTTGTCAGACGGTGGTGGCCGTCTGCAGGAGTTAGCGGAACTCTGCAGAGCCGTAGGACCGGGGTTGGCCCGCCTGTACCGAACCGGGGAGCGGAGTGAAGCTAAGCACACACAGGCAGGGCCATCGGACCCCGACCAGGCTTGGAGCCGCCGTCAATAGTCAAATCCGAGTGTGACAGGAACCCCAGGGGTTCCCCAACAGCCAAGTCCCGACAGAAGGCAACCGCTCACACCGTGAGGATATACAGCCACTGCCACAGGCTAGAGATCCAAGGGCCAGCGCCTGCGGGTGAAACAGGCTCCTACGGCACCTATACGCCGGGGAGCGGACTATCGGTGGGCAACCACAGGAGTCAGAACATTCTAAAAGGTGCAGGGAAAGACAACCACCATCAGCCGTCCGGGGAGAGCACAACAACAACACTGCAGCCGGCTGCGGGACCCGTCCATCCAGCCGTTTTGGTTTACCAACGACTCTGTCAGTGATTGTCTGAGTGAGTACACCAGTGCCGTCCGGCACCGCGCCGCGCAGTCCCTGCACCCCAGCCATCCAGCCTCCTCGTTACATCACCGGGCCCCGGGAACACCAACCCCCCTACCCACGGAGGGGACAACATCTCAGCTGCACCCTACCATCTCTCCCGGGAACCCCGTTACCAGCAGCGGTGGTGCCATCATCACCACGTCACGTGGGTGGCGTCGCAAACAATCTCCCTAAACATACCACCCCTTTCACTCACGGGCGAGGAACGTTGCTCGAGTCCCCGGGTCCGGCCCACCGCTCGAGCCACCGAGCAGCAGCAGCAGAAGCCCCGGACCCGAGCGTGGCGAGCGCGTCCCCTCCGCCCGCAACACTAGATGGGGCAAAGCGATGCCCAGGGGACTAGTCCCTCTGCTCATTTACATAGGGAACATGTAAGTTATAAAACGTTTTTTATAAACTCATTTTACACAATATTACAGCACAGGCATGAGTAGGAAGGGGTTTCTAGGCCACACATCACCCTGCTTGTAGGTTCCATATGGGACCTGACAGGTTCCCTTTAAGTGTTTTATATAATGTGAAGCCACGCCGCAGCCTGATACCAGATGAATGTAAAGTTTCATATGTCTATGGACAAATGAAAATGAGAACAGCTGAACAAAAGAGACAAAAATACCCGTCACGTCTAGGGAAATCCTCGTGTGTGAACTTATGTATAGGCCTGATATAAGTCAAACATCAAAGCCCAATATGACATTATAACTCCACATAAGCACAATAGGATTAGCCGCGGTGACAAAGTGACTGGGGCCAACATCTGAGAATATTTTTATCTTAAAGAATTTAAAAAAAAAAAATGTTAAAAAAAGAAACGCTTTAGTAGTTTATACTAAAAAGAAAATGGGGGAGAATTAGACAATTTTCATAAAATAAAATTTGTCTGTGTTGCACCTAGCAGCCAATCACAGTGCTGCTTTCATTTTACACAGGAAGAATACAAAATGAAAGCTGCAGTGTGATTGGTTGCTAGGGGTAACGAGGATCGATTTTCTTATGGACAGTTTCAGAAATATTCCTCCTTATTGTTGCTCTTACATTTGACCCTTTACAGTGTACAGTGCCTACAAGTAGTATTCAACCCCCTGCAGATTTATCAGGTTTACACATTCGGAAATAACTTGGCATTGTGACATTTGGACTGTAGATCAGCCTGGAAGTGTGAAATGCACTGCAGCTTTTTTGCTATGTTATTTCTTTTTTTTTTTTTTTTTTTTTTTTTTTTTTAAATTGTGAAAAGTTTATTCAGAGGGTCATTTATTATTCAACCCCTCAAACCACCAGAATTCTGTTTGGTTCCCCTAAAGTATTAAGAAGTATTTCAGGCACAAAGAACAATGAGCTTCACATGTTTGGATTAATTATCTCTTTTTCCAGCCTTTTCTGACTAATTAAGACCCTCCCCAAACTTGTGAACAGCACTCATACTTGGTCAACATGGGAAAGACAAAGGAGTATTCCAAGGCCATCAGAGACAAGATCGTGAAGGGTCACAAGGCTGGCAAGGGGTACAAAACCCTTTCCAGGAGTTGGGCCTACCTGTCTCCACTGTTGGGAGCATCATCCGGAAGTGGAAGGCTTATGGAACTACTGTTAGCCTTCCACGGCCTGGACAGCCTTTGAAAGTTTCCTCCCGTGCCGAGGCCAGGCTTGTCTGAAGAGTCAAGGCTAACCCAAGGATAACAAGGAAGGAGCTCCGGGAAGATCTCATGGCAGTGGGGACATTGGTTTCAGTCAATACCATAAGTAACGTACTCCACCGCAATGGTCTCCGTTCCAGACGAGCCCGTAAGGTACCTTTACTTTCAAAGCATCATGTCAAGGCTCGTCTACAGTTTGCTCATGATCACTTGGAGGACTCTGAGACAGACTGGTTCAAGCTTCTCTGGTCTGATGAGACCAAGATCGAGATCTTTGGTGCCAACCACACACGTGACGTTTGGAGACTGGATGGCACTGCCTACGACCCCAAGAATACCATCCCTACAGTCAAGCATGGTGGTGGCAGCATCATGCTGTGGGGCGGTTTCTCAGCCAAGGGGCCTGGCCATCTGGTCCGCATCCATGGGAAGATGGATAGCACGGCCTCCCTGGAGATTTTGGCCAAGAACCTCCGCTCCTCCATCAAGGATCTTAAGATGGGTCGTCATTTCATCTTCCAACAAGACAACAACCCAAAGCACACAGCCAAGAAAACCAAGGCCTGGCTTAAGAGGGAAAAAATCAAGGTGTTGCAGTGGCCTAGTCAGTCTCCTGACCTTAACCCAATTGAAAACTTGTGGAAGGAGCTCAAGATTAAAGTCCACATGAGACACCCAAAGAACCTAGATAACTTGGAGAAGATCTGCATGGAGGAGTGGGCCAAGATAACTCCAGAGACCTGTGCCTGCCTGATCAGGTCTTAAAAAAGACGATTATTAGCTGTAATTGCAAACAAGGGTTATTCCACAAAATATTAAACCTAGGGGTTGAATAATAATTGACCCACACTTTTATGTTGAAAATTTATTAAAATTTAACTGAGCAACATAACTTGTTGGTTTGTAAGATTTATGCATCTGTTAATAAATCCTGCTCTTGTTTGAAGTTTGCAGGCTCTAACTTATTTGCATCTTATCAAACCTGCTAAATCTGCAGGGGGTTGAATACTACTTGTAGGCACTGTATATAGTGTCCTCCTGCCCATAAAATAAAGAAAATATGGCCCTTCATATAGCACAAAAGAAGTTTGGAAGGGCATAAATCCAATTCATATTCCTCTTAGAGAACAATAGGAGGAGAAGTTATGTTACACTCTGGATTTAGAGATTTATATAGGCCTGTATTTGCCCAATGAGATAAATAAGACAGAAAGGTTTCTGACACTAAGGCCCCTCTCACACTGCGTTCCTCTCCCCGTTCAGTGGTCTCGTTGGGGCTTTCGTCCGGGCCTCCAGCAAAACAGGTTTCGGACTTATGCACTGACGGGGCTACTGACTATAATAGTGCAGACTGAGTCAGCGTGTGCTCTGTTGTGCACCATTTTCGGAAGTATATGCTTATTGGAGGTGGACACCCAGCTGTAGTAGACTATATCTGGGTGTCTGCCTCCAGTAAGCTTATACTCCCGAAAATGGTGCACGACAGAGCACACAGTGACTCCGTCTGCACCAGTATAGACAGTGGCCCCGTTGAAATGTCCAAAAGCCAAAACCCGTTTTGCTGAGGGTTTGGATGGAAGCCCCGACAGGACCACTGAACGGGGAGATGAACGCAATGTGAAAGGGCCTAAGGCTGCTTTCACACGTCCGTCATTGGCAATCGGAGGTCGCGGGTCTCGCACCCAAACTCAACAGCCTCATAAATACTTATGAGACTGTTGCCTCCGGTTAAGGAGACTTGTTGCCTGTCCGGAGATAGTGGTCCATATCCACACCAAAATTGTGGGATGCGTGAAACGGAGAATTGGGGAGACGTGTTCCTATGATTGGTGGATGTCCCATAATCTAAAATCAGAAGTCCAAAGAACCAGTAGGCAAAACTGCAAGCAGTGCATATGTGTCGCCAGGGGTTAAGGGGATACCCAGAACCGGGCCAAGGGGTCGCTTCTGGAAAGGGGATCACGGTGTCGTGACCCGGTCTGTGCTCCCTGGTTCCACAATAAAAAGGGGGGTTGTGTTCGTGACGCCACCCGTGGAATGTGATCAGAGATGACCACCGCTGCTGCAGAACCTCCGGGGTGATGGAAGGCAGCTTGAGATGGGACGGCTCCCCACGGGTAGAGCCTTTTCCCCGGGGCAGTGTGTTAGTAGTCTATGGGGGGAGTGCAGGACACGAGCACAATAAACAGGCAGACTCACGGTTTTGCAGTTTCTTTGTCCTTTACTGATGATGGTATTCAGCAGAGTACTGTCCACGGAGTCTGTGAGGGGTTCAGGGTTTCTCCCACCCAGCTGGCCGTTTTGGCTTCCTTGCCTGCACTGTGTGTCTGTGGCCTGCTGCTGTGAACTATGCAGCCGGCTCTGCTTCTGCTCTGCTCCTAGGCACCGACCTGACAGGCAACTCGAGTCCTTCCTAGTATGTTCCTGAACTCTGCGCTTGTTGCTTGTGTCTGTGGTACAGGTGAAAGATCTGGAATCTTCACTTCTCTGGTGGTAACTGTGCAGTATGTAACCTGCAGTCTCGGATCCAGCATCCGTTCTGTGTGCTCCACTGGGATGAACTCAGCAATGCTCTGTCTCCCAGGAATGTTCCTTTGTGTAATCTGTCTCCTTTCCTCAGACCCTCAGCTAGGCCTGGAATTGGTCAGTGGATCCTGAGGTGAGCTAAAGCCATCTTCCAACCTGCAGAGATCCTGTCTCCTCAGTGCTCTGCACTGAACTTCCAAACTGAAACTACTTCTGACCATTTCCTCCCCCCCAGCAGAATGTACAGGGAAGCAGCTTGGTCTCCCCCTTCTGGCCAGGAGGTCTTGGTGTTGTGTGTGAGGAGTTAACCCTTTGTGTTGTTACTGTGGCAACCCTGGGGTGCCACATTCCCCCTTAGTGAAGAACAGTACTCCGGGACTGTGAAACAAACAAACAAGTTATGAACAACAAGTGTATATATAAATACAGAGTCTCAAAAGGAAAAAATACAAAAACCTTAAAGCTCAAAAAGAGTCCAAAATGTTCAAAAATATATAAGTGTTCATACAGTATAGTCTCTGTAGGTACTGGGCTTTTGGTCTTAACGTTGCAATTAAATAAACATTTCAATCAACAAACACTTCTTAAAGGTGTCTCTACTCTGGTCATAAGTGCAGTAGGCCTCACGGCCCTCGGGCCACCAACAATGTGATCAAGTTGTAACTCTCCGTGCTGCCACCTTACACCACTCTTCTCTCACCTTTTCTGTACAATAAACTGTTACGGTTTTTCATATAAACATTATAACATATGTACATTTTATATGCAATTCCACATTAGTCTTTATATCTTGCTGGTATCTGACCCTGAGTACTACGCTGTGACCTGCGTACTGCTGGTGTACTGGGTGTACTTAGCATAATGGTGTGGGTGGAAGTGTACCTATTTGGTGTTTCTGGTACTTGTGAGGATGGGGGGCTGACTGTAGGATTGGCAAGCTCACTGGGACCAGGAATCTGTTCTTCCTCTACGGTTTCAACTTCCAGTTCTTCTTGTCTTGAGACTTCTTGTGGTATGGGTTCTGATTGTGGTTCCACCACTTGAGGGAAGGCGATCATTGGGACTACTACTGCTCCATAGTAATTTGGCCATGTTTTTGGGAAATCTCCTAAGACTGTATGGAATACATCTTCTTCCTTCTTGACAGGTTGTACCTGTACGGGTAAGGTGACTTCTGGTGTCTTGAGGGTTTCAGGACACGGTTTGAGTTGATCTCTTGAAACGACAGCTGATGTCCTTCCTTCATCCTTACTGATGAGACACACTTTGGGATTATCCATACTGGATGGTAAGACTGTATATGGGGTGGTTTCCCACTGATTATCCAATTTGTTTGTGCGCCGTTTCCTCTTGAGAACTTGGTCACCAGGTTGCAATGGGGTTGCTAGAGCATGCTGGTTGAAGGTTCTCTCCTGTCTTCCCCTAGCTTGTTGGAGACTTTTCTCTACGCACTCTTGTACTTGGCGATACTGCTGCTGACGTAGGGTATCCCAATTGGATTCTTGAACTTCTGCATCTGGCTTCAGAATTCCCATATCTAGATCAATTGGCAGTTTACCGGGCCTTGCACGCATGAGGTAAGCGGGGGTGCAGTTTGTAGAACTCACCGGGACATGATTGTACAAGTCCACTAGGTCTGGCAACTTCTCTGGCCATTGATTTCTTTCTGACTCTGGTAAGGTCTTCAACAGGTCAATCACAATATGGTTCATCTTCTCACATAAGCCATTTGTTTGGGGATGGTATGCTGTTGTGCGGATCTTTTTACAGCCATACATGTTGCAGAATTCTTGGAAAATCTGTGATTCAAAAGCTGGACCTTGATCTGCAAGGACTTGTTCTGGGTAACCATGGGGTCTGCAAAAGTAAGTCTGGAATGCTTTAGCTGCTGTTCTAGCTGTAAGGTCTTTCACGGGTACCACCACTAAGAAGCGTGAGTAATGGTCCACGATGGTTAAGGCATAGACATAGCCGGACCGGCTTGGTGACAACTTGACGTGGTCTAATGCGACTAGCTCGAGTGGTTGCTTGGTTACTATGGACTGGAGTGGAGCTCTCTGGTTCTGTTGATCCTTTCTTCTGAGGTTGCACGGTCCGCATTTTCTACACCAATCTTCAATTGATTTTCTCATGCCAACCCAGTAGAATCTTTCTCTTAAGAGCACTTCCAACTTTTTCCAACCAAAATGACCAGCACCGTCGTGGTAAGCTTCCAGAACCATCTTGACGTCTCTCTTGGGCACGATGATCTGCCAGACCAACTCATGTGTTTTTGGATTGGTGTGCCTTCTACAGAGCTTCCCTTGGTACAGGAACAATTTACCTCTCTCTTTCCAGAGATGTTGTGTCTCAGCTGGGGCATTCTGATTAGGGTATGCACCTTGTTGTGTAAGCAGTTCTTTCACTAGCTTCACAGCTGGATCACTGTCTTGTGTTTCAGCCCATCCGTGGTGTGCTAATGGGTTGAGAGTTGCCTGCTGTTGTTTTTGGTAGACACTTGGTTGATACTGTCCCACCTTAGGACGGTGAAAGGCCGGTAACTCAATTTCTTCCAGTCCCTCCGGTTCCTTTTCCACGTCCCCCGAGTGTGGCATCCGGGATAAAGCATCTGCATTCCCATTCTTGTGGCCTGCCCTGTACTTGATGACAAAGTTGTAGTTTGACAGTCGGGCTATCCATCGCTGTTCCAGCGCACCTAGTTTTGCAGAGTCCAGGTGGGTCAACGGATTGTTGTCAGTAAAGATGGTAAATTCTGCAGCTGCCAGGTAGTGTTTGAAACGCTCTGTTACAGCCCAAACTACTGCCAGTAGTTCTAACTTGAAGGAGCTGTAATTCTCTGGGTTTCTTTCTGTAGGCCGGAGCTTCCTGCTTGCAAAGGCAATAACTTTCTCCTTGCCTTCCTGCTTTTGAGACAATACTGCTCCCAGTCCTACGTTGCTGGCATCCGTGTACAAAATGAAGGGTTGATGGTAATCTGGATATGCCAGGATCTCTTCTCCTGTCAGTGCCCACTTCAACTTCTTAAAGGACTCTTCTCTCTCATCACTCCACTGGAAAGGAGGATTTCGGGCTGCAGACTTCTTTGACTGTCCTACCAGGATGTCTTGTAGGGGAGCTGCTAGCTTCGTGAACCCTTTTATAAATCTTCTATAGTAGCCTACCAGTCCCAGGAATTGCCTCACCTCTTTCACGCTGGTGGGTCTCGGCCAATCTCTGATCACGGTAACTTTTTCAGGATCTGGTGCTACCCCTTCTGAGCTCACGACATGTCCCAGGTACTGTACCCTTGGCTTTAGAAGGTGACACTTGGATGGCTTGATTTTCATGCCGTATCCGGATAAGGCTTCAAACACTTCTGCCAGGTCTTGTAGATGCTGTTCATAGGTCTTGGAGTAGACTATGACGTCATCCAGGTACAGGAGGACAGTTTCAAAGTTCTTATGTCCTAGGCAGCACTCCATCAGTCGCTGGAAGGTTCCAGGTGCGTTGCAGAGTCCAAACGGCATACAATTGAACTCACAGAGGCCCATCGGCGTGGTGAATGCTGTCTTCTCCTTATCAGCCTCTGCCACAGGAACTTGCCAATACCCACTAGTCAGATCTAGGGTGGAAAAGTAAGTAGCGAATTTTAATGCAGCCAATGACTCTTCTATCCTAGGTAATGGGTATGCATCCTTGTGTGTAATGCGGTTGATCCGTCTGTAGTCTACGCACATCCTCATGGTCCCATCTTTTTTCTTAACTAGCACTAGTGGGGCTGCCCAGGGGCTACAACTGTCTCTTATTACCCCTGCCTCTTTCATTTCTTTGAGCATGTCTTTGGCGCATTGGTAGTGAGCCGGTGGTACTGGTCTATACCTCTCCTTTATGGGTGGATGGTTACCTGTGGGTATAGTGTGCTCTACCCCTTTGATCTGCCCAAAGTCTAATGGGTGTTTGCTGAATATTTGTTCATATTCTTTCACTACCCTGTATACTCCATGCTTTTGATGGGAGGGTGTAGAATCGGTGCCTACATGTAGCTTTTGGCACCAATCCTCCAGCTTTCCCTCTGAGCCATTGTCTTCCGCCTGATTTGACGGCTTCAAGGGCTCAACGGTGGTGATGGCGTTGTTATCAACCGTATATAGCTTAGCCATGGTAGCATACTTAGGTAGGGTGACCTCATCTTCCCCACAATTTAGAAGGCGTATTGGCACTCTTCCCCTGTGTACCTCAACTATTCCTCTGGCCGTCAATACAGTGGGCCTACTGTCTGAGTACACAGGTTCTACCAGGGCCTGATAGTCTCGCCCTCTGATGCCTATTGCGGC
The DNA here is from genome assembly GCF_048569485.1 of Anomaloglossus baeobatrachus. Classification (NCBI taxonomy): domain Eukaryota; kingdom Metazoa; phylum Chordata; class Amphibia; order Anura; family Aromobatidae; genus Anomaloglossus; species Anomaloglossus baeobatrachus. Next base: position 43,567,521 of record NC_134359.1, read on the forward strand.
TCTACACCAGACCAGCATTTCTGTTTTGGGAGGAATTACAATAGGTATTGGGTCACTTACCCTTGCACTGCCAATTTCACCTCCTGACATTTCTACCTGCTGCTTCAGCATCAAGGCTTTAATTTCCTTCTGCAGGAGTCTCTGTTGCCCAGGTTTGGCAGTCTCGACGATCTGCTGCAAGACAGTAATTACCTCTGCAAAACAATTTTCAATTACATTCATTCCTAGCAGCATAGTTGGTTGACGTTCTCGTCGGTCAACATCAACAATGATAATACCCTGATTCTGCAATTCTACTCTCCCAATCTTAATGGTCATTTCTCTGAAACCAACCTGTGGTACTAATTCACCATTGCTAGCCCATATATTCAATGCAACATTAGATGGACCACTGCTAACGTCTGAATCAGCCCAGTACCTCTTATAAAGGACATGCGGAATTGATGTTATTTGGGAACCAGTGTCCAGCAAGGCGTTGAGCGGAATGCCATCCAGCACGATGGGGATGACTGGACGTCCTCCCACATACTTGTCGTGCCAGGGTGAGGGACCTTGAGAGTTCATTCCTGAGGAGCGGCCCGCCTCCCCAGGGGATCCCCATTTAAAGCACATTCACGGGCAAAGTGACCTGGCTCATTGCAACGGCGGCAAATGGGCTGTCCATCCGGCTGGTAGCGGTCGCTGGGTCGTCCTCTCGTCGCTTGGTATCTCCTAGGCCTCATCCATGGGACATCCTCCTTGCTGGTCGCCAGCTCAATCTTGGGTGCAGACTTGGATCCACGCAGCTCCTGGACGATTCTAGCCATGGAAGCAACAGTGTCTGTAAGGGCTTCAAGCTTTTGATGGAGAGCCTCATTAGTGATCGGCTCCAAGTGGTTAGCAGCAGCCGCTGACATGGCCGATGTCACCGGCACTACTGGCTGCTGGGGTGCCACTGTAAGGTGTTGAACAGAGTCTATATCCTGCGGCTCCTCCACCTGCTGGAGGCGGATGGCTCTATCCTTTAGCTGGGCAAATGTTAGTCCTGGATCCTGGATCACCATCATGCTCAGTTGTCCCTGGTGGGAAGGGGATGAGAGTCCATCCAGGAATTGGTCTATCAGCAGCTTATCTGCTCCAGGGGCTAAGGCAGGTTCTGCTAATTTAAGTGCTCTGAGCGCCTCCTGCAAGTTTAAGGCAAAGTCTCTTGCGCTCTCTCTAGGTTTTTGCTTGCATCCAAAGAACCTCATTTTAGCCCGGCTGCCAGCAGTGGATTCAAAAGCTGCTTTTAGTCCAGCTATTATATGCTCTACAGTGTCCTTTGCATCGTCCGGCCAGGATGTAGCCTCCCGCTGGGCATTGCCGGTTAACTGTCCCATAAGCATACCAACACGCTGAGCTTCTGTCAGGGGGTACATGCTGTAGTAGATTTTTAGCTTTCCGATAAAGTCATTAAGTGTGTTGGGCTCACCTGAGTACTGCGGCAGCCACACTGCACCCGGGGTGTATGGCATCAGGAACGGCATGATAGGTGCCGCTGCACCGCCGGGTACAACAGCGTCTCCCTGCTGCGACATCTTTGCGCCCCCTTAGTTAATTTTACCAGTCTTCTTGACAGCAAGCCTGGGACACTTTTCTGCGTTTTCGTTCGGGTCGCAGCACCGAGCGCACCTCCTCTGCAAGCGGTGGGCGGAGTCTTAGTTTAGGCGCGATGTTTTCCCGCGCGTAGCAGGTAATGGCGTGATTAAAGATGGCGCCTGGAAAATTTTACCAATGATGTTTTTGGATTTTTCCAGGTATCTTTGCAAAGTTTAAAGTCCGTTCTTTGTTGCAACAATTCACAGTGCAAGTCTTTTATGCGATGCAATAAGTCTTTACAGGCGCACGTCACCCGGGTTGCAGCCGGGTCCAGTCCGCATCCTGTTCGTGACGCCAAAGTTGTGTCGCCAGGGGTTAAGGGGATACCCAGAACCGGGCCAAGGGGTCGCTTCTGGAAAGGGGATCACGGTGTCGTGACCCGGTCTGTGCTCCCTGGTTCCACAATAAAAAGGGGGGTTGTGTTCGTGACGCCACCCGTGGAATGTGATCAGAGATGACCACCGCTGCTGCAGAACCTCCGGGGTGATGGAAGGCAGCTTGAGATGGGACGGCTCCCCACGGGTAGAGCCTTTTCCCCGGGGCAGTGTGTTAGTAGTCTATGGGGGGAGTGCAGGACACGAGCACAATAAACAGGCAGACTCACGGTTTTGCAGTTTCTTTGTCCTTTACTGATGATGGTATTCAGCAGAGTACTGTCCACGGAGTCTGTGAGGGGTTCAGGGTTTCTCCCACCCAGCCGGGCCGTTTTGGCTTCCTTGCCTGCACTGTGTGTCTGTGGCCTGCTGCTGTGAACTATGCAGCCGGCTCTGCTCTGCTCTGCTCCTAGGTACCGACCTGACAGGCAACTCGAGTCCTTCCTAGTATGTTCCTGAACTCTGCGCTTGTTGCTTGTGTCTGTGGTACAGGTGAAAGATCTGGAATCTTCACTTCTCTGGTGGTAACTGTGCAGTATGTAACCTGCAGTCTCGGATCCAGCATCCGTTCTGTGTGCTCCACTGGGATGAACTCAGCAATGCTCTGTCTCCCAGGAATGTTCCTTTGTGTAATCTGTCTCCTTTCCTCAGACCCTCAGCTAGGCCTGGAATTGGTCAGTGGATCCTGAGGTGAGCTAAAGCCAGCTTCCAACCTGCAGAGATCCTGTCTCCTCAGTGCTCTGCACTGAACTTCCAAACTGAAACTACTTCTGACCATTTCCTCCCCCCCAGCAGAATGTACAGGGAAGCAGCTTGGTCTCCCCCTTCTGGCCAGGAGGTCTTGGTGTTGTGTGTGGGGAGTTAACCCTTTGTGTTGTTACTGTGGCAACCCTGGGGTGCCACACATATTTAGACTATGTTCACACATTGCATTTTTACTACCTTTTTTTAAGCGTTTTTTCATGAGTTTTATGCAAATTAAGCCTTGTGCCCACATTGCTTTTTTTATGCTTTTTTCATTGCCTCTTTTAATCAATAAAAGCAAGGAAAAAGCCCTGTGGGCGTACTAACATGCTAATGAATGTGCAGCGTCAGATGCATGGTCGATCTCACCGCTCTCTGCTGCCACCACGTCCAACTGGATTTCTGCTCAGTGCGTATGATCAGGAGACCCAGAATTCCAGTCATGCGCACTATAAAGCCGGGTGTACGCGTCCCAGCTATAAACTGGTGTAGTGCGTATGCCCGGAAGTCCGGGGGCTGTTCTGATCGTGAGCACTGAGCCGAAAACCAGCGGTGTCGGCAGAGGTGAGAGCGACCATGCCTCTGACGCTGCACATTAATTAGCATGTTAGCACGCCCACATGGGTGTACTAATATGCTAAGGGGGCCAACTAGCCAAGAGAAGCAACGCCCTTGCGACTAGGCCCCTCGCTCATTAGCATATGATAAAGGATCTTTAGAAATACTTTTTCTAAAGATCTCTTTATCTGTGCTACTAGATACAGGGACGGTTAGGTAGGGATTAGCAATATGCACCCAGAACTGCTCGTGGTTCTGACTGAATATCGCACCTGGCAGGTTCCCTTTAAGCCATGTATGTATGACTGAAACGTTGCGGCATTTCAAATACAAACTTACTTTAAAGGCCAACGGGACCAAGCCGCTAGATTGACTAGTTAGAAAGGCCAGTCCGCAGTGGCTTCTCTGTACAAACTGCCCTGGAGTGATGTGTCTCACTGCGTGCATGTATAGGGAGAGACCTGTCAATCATTGGCATTGGCCGGGGAGAAAAAAAGCATGTTTTTCTCTAAAAAGCTGCAGCATTTTAGAGTCACACATACATGGATGAAATGATACAGCCAGTGCCTGATCCATGTGGACCGGGCAGTCTGTATCAGCTGTCACGCGCCCTTTAATTGCTGCTGCCTAACAATAATCCAAATATAACCTACTGTTGAAATCTAGATTTTACATTAGGCATATTTTTTAAAGATTTTTTTGGAGTTTTGCTTTTATCTTTCATATCTATTACAAAAAAAAAAAATTTGAAATCTTTCAATTTTCTCTCTGACTACTACGGTAACACTCATTTTAGGCTAACGCTTCGCTTCCTGTAGAGATCACTTTATAGTGGTCATCTCATTATCGTCACAGTATGGATTACAATAGAAGATATCTTCACTCCTCAACATTTATATTGCAACTCCAAGAAGCAAAAGTCGTGGAATTATGGAAATCACAAGACAGACAGATGTGATAATGATATGCAAATGATGATTAAATTTCAATTTATTCAGTGGAGAGTATAGAGCACCAGTCATAGAAATACCCACATTTAGGCAGAGGTCACACTGACGTATAGTATCCGATGCAAGCTAATGGGATGTGATTTGCTAATGATACTTTGCTCAAACTCTGCTGCGAGCGTGACCTGAGTATCATTTACTGTGAACCAATTTTCTCACATGGGAGGATTGAAGAAAAGGTGTGGAGAAGATAGATTTATTTCTCCATCTTCTCCATTGCCCATCTTTGCATATATCGGACTGCACTATGATGTCATCTGAGTGGAGTTTGATGTTTTACCCGCACCCATAGACCTGTATGGGTGCGCGTGATCCGAGACTCGCTACCAATCACAGCACTCTGTGATTGTTTCGGCATGAGAAAAAAATTGCATTGGTCCGAGTGCAATGTGTGATTTTATCGTATTGTACTCATCCGATTTAAACGCTAATGTGAATGAGCCCTTACACTTCTTTGCTGCAATCTATCAGGTTATTTCTGGTTGTCTGAGGAATGTGCGGTCATGCTGAATGCACTTGAGCATGGAAATCATCAAGATCTGCTGCTGGCAGCTGCTGTTGCAGTTGACGACTAATGATGTCCCAGATGTTCTTGATGGGAGACAAATCCAGATGTACTGTAGGCCATGGGAGCACATTTAGGGTACACAAGTTGCTTACGTTGGCATGAGCAACATGAATCCTGGTGTTTTTGTATCTTTAGACACTTTGAAGAAAGGCTGGCTCCAAAATGAAATCAATGTAACGCCGAGCAGTTGGTGTACCTGGAATAAAAACTAGAGAGGTCAGACTACCTTACATTATGCCCCCCCCCTTAATGTCATAATCCCGGGAGTAGGATTGGTGTGATGTTCCCTTATGAAGTCCTCTTCATTAACCTCATGACACCACTCTCAAAGGCTATCATTGTGCAGAGCAAGACATTGTCAACATGGTCTCCAGACCAATCTACTGCTCTCACTGCATCCAGGACAAAAAATGGGACTCATCGCTGAAGAGGATACATCTCCATGCATGCCTCAAATTGTTCTCTTGATAGCCTTGAGGTTAATGAAATGGTCTTCAAGAGGGAATGTCACACAGGTTCTACTCTTGGAATTATGGGGTGGGGGGCATAATATAAAGAATTTTTTTTATTTTGTTAAAAAAATTTAGCGCAAAAAAAACAACAACCCATCAATGAATACAAGACAAAAAAAACGAAACGGGCCTTTAAAAAAATGCAAATGAAGAATCTGCGCCCTTTGAGTTTAGAAAATGTCTTTCCTGCATCACGAGTAAAGGCCGCTTTACACGCTGCTACATCGCTAGCGATGTCGCTAGCGATCGCACCCGCCCCTATCGTTTGTGCGTCATGGGCAAATCGCTGTCCATGGCGCACAATATCTCTAGGACGTGTCACACATACTTACCTTCCTAGCGACGTCGCTGTGGGCGGCGAACAACCTCTTTTCTAAGGGGGGGGTTCGTGCGGCGTCACAGCGACGTCACACGGCAGCCAACCAATAGAAGCGGAGGGGCGGAGAGTAGCCGCATGAAAGTCATGCCCAACTCGTTGCCGGAGGACACAGGTACGGTGTTGTTCGTTGTTCCTGGGGTGTCACACATAGCGATGTGTGCTGCCTCAGGAACCACAAACAACCTGTGTCCTGCACCAGCAACGATTGAACGACGTGTCAACGATCAACAATTAGGTGAGTATTTTTGATCGTTAACACTCGCTCATAGGTGTCACACGCAACGACGCCGCTAACGATGCCAGATGTGCATCACGAATTCCGTGACCCCGACGACATATCGCTAGCGATATCGTTGCGTGTAAAGCCCCCTTAAGTCTATCACTCAATTCTCCACACTCACACTTCTACCTATGTCCCTAGCTTTGCCCCCAGGTTTCTTCATAGTGGTTTACCTCTTGATGACTTTTACAGTTTCTTAGTCAGGTAACACTAGAAAGCTAAGGTGTTCTGTCTATGACAGTTATTATATTGGTATTATTATGATGGATTATGCTATGTGTAGATGTAACATGCAGAAGAATGTCAAGTATTTCTATGATGACAATGTGTGATGGTCAAGTTGAAGGTGTAGCTTATATTGGCTGCACATACCGTAATAAAATGTCTCACGTCTAAGGGTCAAGTGTGGCCTATGTCTGTACAGTGTTATAACTATTGTTATGATAGATGACTATTTAGATAATTATTTAGCTAGTAAGATTACAGTATACTTGCTTAAAGTCATTTGAACTTGATGGCTTTGGTGGGATCGGTTGTTGATCTCATGTATGGAGACTTTATGACTGTCTGCTTATATCTAGTGATTAAGTTTGTTGATTTTTAACCAAATTATGTGTCCGTTTTGTCCACTTTTAAAACAAAACTAAAAGTTCTCCCTGATGTATTTTGTCTTCCATTTTGATATGGACACCAAGCAGAAATCAGAAGACCCCAAAATAATCAGTAAGGGCCCCTGTGGTTTCTTCTGATTTAATTATATTGTACAACCTATGCATTTTGGGTACAAATTCCGTTTGACTGTGTTAGTTTAGGAACAGACAAATGTAACTCACAAACAGAAATGTGACTGTAGGAAGGTACGGACACCGGGCTGAGGGGGCTCCGCACTCCTACACCAGAAAGAGCCCGAATGTGTGGATCACATCAAATGGGGTGTATGACACTTACTGTACTCTTCAGGGTGGTGTCCATCACCCCACAGTTGATCCCCGTCGTAGATGCAGTAGTGAAACACTTGACACAGGAGTTTTTTTGGTAACTAGAACTTGAACAGTTTATTTTCCTTGACAGACATGGCCTCACTTCTACAGTTCTGCTTTATTTGTTCGTGGGGTACTCTCTCTCGGCCTAGCCTCGCTATCTTGGAGCTTGTCCACAAGCTGCTGGGCACCTGTGCCTCCTTTCCCCCACCGTTATCACTGCTGTCCGATTCTTAGCCTTGATGGCTCTGTAGTTACTTGACTCGCTAAGCCCGTCGGGGTGAGCTGTAGGCTCCGGACCTTACAAGGATACCTCCGGGTTCCCTGACTGGCCCTCCGTCCATACCTCCTCTTTAGTCCTCAAAGAACTGCCTCCTCCCTAGGTCCATCTCTTTAACCAACCCACTGGCCATCTGTCACTCTTCTCCTCCTGACTCTGAACCCCATCCATACCAGTAAGTGTTCGACACTGTTTATATCTACTGAAACCTATATTCTGACTAATACATGGTGCTATACGTTATTAATACATTTGCAAAACATTAAACATCACAAATATATTCTTTACATTACTGGGCCCCAACTCTAGATGGTGTCGGCCGCTACACAGTTCTGGCTCTGCTACATCCAGAAACCGCACTTTGCTAGCAGCAGAACATTTTATCACATACATCATACTATTCAATGACATTGGCAATCTACTTAGTATAGAACTTGTTCTTTGTAATACAGGAGGACAGGATAATACTATGGGGTGAGGGGTATACGCAACCACCTCTGACATGACCAGTCTAAGTCTGCTTTCACACTACGTTTTTTTAAAATGCGTCATGTACTTTTTTTGCTGTAAAAGCGGATCCTGCTTTTACAGCAAAAAAACGCATGCAATCGCATGTGTCATTTTACAGGATCCTGTCACTAAGTTTATGGGCGGGGATTGGAGTCATGTGATCGGGAGTCAGTGGAACTGAACGTGATAGACTGGGAGCCGGCTTCTGACAGCTGCAGAGGCTCGTAACCAAGGTAAACATCGGGTAACTTGCTTGAATACCCGATATTTACGTTGGTTACGAGCGTCCGCAGCTGCTAGGAGCCGGGCTGCCTGCTCCCTGCACACGTAACCAACGTAAACATCGGGTAACTAAGATAAGCGCTTTGCTTGGTTACCCGATATTTATTTTGGTTACGAGTGTCCGTAGCTCTCAGGCGGGGGAGAGAGACAGAGAGGGAGGGGGAGAGAGGGAGGGGGAGAGAGACAGAGAGGGAGGGGGGGAGAGACAGAGAGGCAGGGGGGGAGAGACAGAGAGGGAGGGGGGGAGAGACAGAAAGGGAAGGGGAGAGAGGGAGGGGGAGAGAGACAGAGAGGGAGGGGGATAGAGAGAGAGACTGATCACGCGGGGCTGGTTTCTGGGCATGCTCAGTAGAGCACGCGGGATCCTGTCTATCAGCATGCCAGCGTTCACATGCGCTTGCGTGCAGTATAGTCAGGATCCAGCAATTTGCAGTATTTGGACGCAGCTCAAAAACACTACAAGTAGTGTTTTTGAAAAATGTTAAAAAACTGCAACTCGCTGGATCCTCACTATAACGCACGCAAACGCAGGTGAACGCATGTTGACGCGAGTCCATTGCAAATCCATTGAAATGAAAACGCATTTGCACTGGATCCGTTTTTGTGTTAAAAAACGTTCATGACGGATGTTAAAAAACCGTAGTGTGAAAGCAGCCTTAATGGATGTGTCTAATTTGTGAGCGATGTGTGTATTGTCTAATATTTGAGAAGTATGAACTGTATGCATCTAATAATGAGGGCGGCATGGTCATAAAATCTTTGGCTGTTTAGGGCCCAGAAATTCCTAATGTCTGCTCTGATCATCACTATTTTAATCTTTTTAGCTGCATTCACAAGTTGCAGTCATTTTGCTACTTTTATCTACAACGTTTGTTTGCACAAATATTTTATCCTAAAGGGAATCTATCACCAGGTTTTTGCCACCTAATCTGAGAGCAGCAAATGTAGGGGCAGAGACCCTGATTCAAGCCGTGTTTCACTTACTGAGCTGCTTGGTGTAGTTTTGATAAAATCACTGTTTAATCAGCAGGAGATTATCATTAGAGGACTATTTGGCGTGCTGCCAGGTAGTCCAGCATATTCACAAACTCTGTATAAGGGTAAGCTCACACGAGCGTATAACTCGCGCGAGTCTTGCATCATATCACCCGATGCAGGAGCTATTCAAAAGGTTCTTTTGGAGATATACGGGGAGGGGGGGGGGGGTTTAGTGGTTGACAGGAGCGTGTCAGCTGCATAGAAATACTTGCAGCCAACCCACTTCTGTCAGGAGAGTGTGCGAATTCGTCAGGTGATGCGATGTGAGACTCTCGTGAGTCATACGCTCGTGTGAGTGTACCCTAACTGCTAGATCTGCAGCATACAGCTCAGTAAGACTTGCGCGACTCTAGCATTGCATCACCCAGCCCGGCCGCATATGTCGCGGGCGGAGGGGACGCGCTCGCCACGCTCGGGTCCGGGGCTTCTGCTGCTGCTCGGTGGCTCGAGCGGTGGGCCGGATCCGGGGACTCGAGCAGCGCTCCTCGTCCACGAGTGAAAAGGGGGTGGTTTGTTTTGGGTGATAGTTCGTGACGCCACCCACGGGTCGTGGTGATTATGGGCACCACCGCCGCTGGTGACGGGGATCCCGGGAGCGATGGTAGGGAGCAGCTAGGATGTTGTCCCCTCTGTGGGTAGGGGTTGGTGGTCCCGGGGCCCGGTGGTGTAACGGGGAGGCTGGATGGCTGGGATGCAGGGTTGCAGGGGCAGCGCGGCACGGTGCCAGATGGCACTAGTGTACTCACTCAGGCAGTCAATGACAGAGTCTTTGGTAAACCAAACGGCTGGATGGACGGGTCCCGCAGCTGGCTGCAGTGTTTGTGCTCTCCCCGGACGGCTGATGGTGGCTGTCTTTCCCTGCACCTTGTTAGAATGTTCTGACTCCTGTGGTTGCCCACCGGTAGTCCGCTTCCCGGCGTATAGGTACAGAAGGAGCCCGTTTTGCCCGCAGGCGCTGACCCTTGGATCTCTAGCCTATGGCGGTGGCTGTATATCCTCTCGATGTGGACTGTTGCCTTCTGTCGGGTCTTTGTTGTTAGGAAACCCCGGGGGTTCCAGTCACACTCGGATTTGACCGTTTTCGGCGGCTCCAAGCCTAGTCGGGGTCCGATGGCCCTGCCTGTGTGCTTAGCTTCACTCCGCTCCCCGGCTCGGTACCGGCGGGCCACTGCCCGACCCCAGTCCTACGGTTCTGCAGAGGTCCACTAACTCCTGCAGACGGCCACCACCGTCTGCCAACCTGGCCGTTTGTGTCTGGGCCCCTACCCAGACACCGACAGTTTCTGACCTCTCACTTTCACTGTCTACTCAGATCTCTCTGTCTTTTCCCGCCTCCAGACCTGTGAACTCCTCGGTGGGTGGGGCCAACCGCCTGGCTCCGCCCCACCTGGTGTGGACATCAGACCCTGGAGGGAGGCAACAAGGGTTTTTGTTTGACTGGTGTGACTATCCAGGGGAGGGGGTGTGTAGCTACCCTGGCTAGTCCAGGGCATCACATATACTCTCTGGACAGGTGTTGCATAGAAATACAGGCTCTTTTCTGGAGAGTTGCGGCCGTGCCGGGTGATGCGATGCGAGACTCACGAGTCTCTCGCAAGTGTTACTCTGGCCTTAGGGAAACATCAGTTTCACTTGCAACACCATGCGGGTAGAGCATCATGGCTCTGTGGCTTCTCAGGTGACACAGCTGTTTTCCTGCAAGGTAAAAAGATTAGGAAGCGCCCTGGAAAAACAGGTAGTGGCACATTTAGGCCCCCGCATAACACCAATCCCAAAAAGGGTTACAGCAGCTGACCTGAAACCCTAGTCACCCCCCATCAGAGGACAGACACACCAGTGGGCGGGAACAGGTGGAAATGGAATGCCCACCTAGGGGTCTGGAGAGCCCGGGGTGGGAAAACAGTCAGATTAAGTTGAGGTTCGAAGTGAGTGGAGGTGCCAAACTGACAGGTGCCAGGGTCGGAGACCTGACACCTTGGCTAGGTGACAGATGTTAGCCAGGGTCTACAGGAGACGGGAAGACGGCTGCGGGGATCCGAAGTGAACCGGGGCAGGGTTGTAGCCCGCCGGTACCGACACCTGAGAACCGACCCAGAAATAGAGGGGGTACTTGGACCCTGAACCCAGGACCGGCACCAACGGCCTAGCTAATTAACCAATTGAGGGCAGAATTATATGTACTGTCCGAACCCAAGTCCTGAAAAGTAGAAAACCACCCACCGAGAGGGATAGGGCAACCGCCAAGGCCCGTAGATCCCAAGGGTCAGCGTCAGACGGGCACTGCTCCCAACCAGAGGACCAGGAGTGGACTCCTGCGTTTCACACCGGGAAGTCCTATCTACAAAACACTGCAGAGGAGAGAGACTTTAACTACCAAACCCGGGTCTGGGATCAGATACACCCGTCTGCGGCAGCCGGCCACCATCACCTTGGTTTACCACAGGACTCGTGTGCTTTATTCCACCGTGAGTAACATCCCCGGCCCGACCGGGTACGCTGGCCCCTGCAATCACAATCCTCAGCATAGAGACACTGGGCCCCGGGGCATCCATCCCTACCCACGGAGGGGTTAACATCCAGCTGCCATCACTTCTCCCCGGGACTCCCATAACCGCAGCGGTAGTGCCATACCTCACCACACACCGTGGGTGGCGTCACAGACAATTTACAACCAATCCCGTACAAATACGTCCCCATTTTATTCGGAGTGTCCGTGCGACCACCGGGTCCGGAGAACCCCTCGACCCGTACCGTACATCCGGATCCGATCAGCGGCGGCTGCTGGAATGGGGGCGGCACAATTATGCAGGGAAACTATGAACAAAAGGCTTTAGCACAGGGCTGTTGCGACAAAAAGCTTCAATGTGTGAACACAAGCTTAATGGTCCGCATGGTGTCGCGCTTCCACTGTAAATTAATGTAACTGTACTGCTCTGTGCCGGATCCGGCTTCCGGCAAAATACCGGAGATGTGAAACGGCCAAGATGGCGGGCCATTAGCCCCATGTGTCAGCTCAAGTCTCTTTTTAGTGGCCTGGGTATTATTTATATACAAGAGGAGTGCAGCAAACCTATTTTTTGTCCCCACTATGACCTATGAGTCATAATAAAAAATCATTTTTTAAAAAGTTGCATTAAGAACGAACATCATGAGGCCGATGTGTAATGCAGTCATTTTATCCATCTTGGTAACTGGAGAGGATGAAACTTCCACATGCGTAATTTCCTTGTTAGTTATTGAGCCGTAGAATTGTAAAACCACCGACAACAAGGTTGTATAAGCTGATTCTTTATAATGGAGATCAACACTTGTTTTTTGTCCTAATGTATGTAAGTCAGCCATACACGCGGTATTACTTAAATAAACATGCCCTCTAGTGTAAAGAATGAGGTTACCAACAGATTAAAGGGAACCTGTCACCAGATTTTTCACTATTAAACTAAAGTCTCACCTTCTGCAGCTCCTGGGCTGCATTCTATGAAGGTGCACCTTGTTCCCTGCCTCCCCTTCCAGACCCCAAAAATAACTTTATAACACATGACCGCTACGTATGCTAATGACCTGTGTGGCTCAGATGGGCGGGCTCATTTTCTGCTCCTGTCCCCCCTCCTGTCGCTGTTCGCCGTCCTCCTTTCTTGATTGACGTGATGACGCCTCAGTCATCATCCTCGTCGCATTTTCAAATCTCGCGCCTGTGCAGTTAGGTCTACTCGCGCAGGTGCAGTTCACGCTGCCATATCGCGTGCTGAGCAGAAAACATAGCTGCCCTCGCGCGCGCCGGTGAGCTAAATGACCAGGCGCGAGATTATGGTCGGCGCTGTGCATGACCTCATCAGCGTCATCCTCGTACCCGTATATAAATAATTGGATGCATCAACGGATACAAATCTGCTGGTTGATTTTTCCTGGCAGCCATAGAAACCCTACAACATGTGGAGAACCATTCATTCATGACTGAAAGGTCTCACCCTTAAAAAGGAACCTGTCACCAGATTTGGTGACTATAAGCTGCGGCCACCACCAGTGAGCTCTTATATAAAGCATTCAAACATGATGTATATAAGAGCCCAGGCCGCTGTGTAGAACGTAAAAATCACTTTATAATACTCACCTAAACGGTCGCTGTAGTGGAGTTGGGTCATATGGGTGTGACGCCCTGGACTAGCCAGGTAGTCACAGGTAGGCCCTTACACAAACACCTCCCCCCCCTTAATAAGGTGACAGCAGCCAACCTACAAAACCCTTGTCACCTCCCTCAGGGTTTGATGTTCACACCAGGGGGCGGAGCCAGGCGGTTGGCCACGCCCACCGAGGAGTACACAGGCCCTGAGGCAGGAAAAACAGTGGAGTTCCCGGTGGGGAGCAGAGAGCCAGGCAGTTGAGTAGTGGAGTTCAATTGCAGCAGGCCTGAGGTGTCAGGTCTACAGCGTCAACACTGACCGGTGCCGGGGTCATAGCCCTGGTACCGTGGCAAAGAGGCAGGCGGTGGTGGCCACCTGCAGGAGCTGGGATTACAGTCGGTGGAACCGTAAGGGACCGGGACCAGGTAGTGGCCCGCTGGTACCGAACCGGGGAACTGACTGGAAACCGGAGCACCAGGAGGGGTACTCAGACCCAGTACAAGGCCCAGAAACCACTGGATCGAGTCGAATCCACTGATTGAGGACTGAACTTTAGGTCCTTTCCCACCTAAGACCCGACTAAAGACAACAGCCCAACCATAGGGATAGAAAGCCACCGCCGAGGCATCGAGATCCCACAGGCCAGCGTCTGCGGGCAAACGGGCTCTACCGGCACACACAAGGCTGGGGAGCGGGCTACCGTTGCTCAGGTATAGGAGTCATCATTTCTACCAAAAGTGAGGTGCAGGAGAAAGGCAGAAACCACCAACCTGAAAAGGGGAAAAGCGCAGCCGGCTGCGGGCACCGTCCACCATCTTGTTTGGTTTACCAGAAACTCCAGCGTGTCTGTAACAGTGAGTACAACAGTGCCTTCAGGCCGACACGCATCCATTCCCCTGCCTCAGCACCTCCCTCGGGCCCCCGAGACCATCATCCCCCCCTACTCATGGAGGGGTCAACACCAAGCTGCGCAACACCATCCCCGGGAGCCTAGTCAATGGCAGTGGTGGTGTCCATCCATTCATCACAACCCGTGGGGTGGCGTCACGAACTTAATCCCCAAACAACCGCGGCCCCGGCCGTGGACCTCTCCACCGAACACCACCCCTCATGTAGCGCCAACATCCCCCTTTCAGAGCGACGTGACCCCCCTGGGTCCGGGAGGAGATCGAGCCACCCACCAGAAACGAGCCCAGATCCGAGCGGCTCGGCTGTGGCCGAGCGTGGGGCGGTACATGGGTGTCTCCGTTCTCCGATGCCGACGCCTCCTCTTTCAGCCATCTTTGTCCTCCTTCTTCTGAAGCCTGGGTGCATGACACATCCTAAAGCGGGCTTTATACGCTGTGACATCGCTAGCATTTTCTAGCAATGTTGAGCGCGATAGCACCCGTCGTACGGCCGATATGTGGTGATCGCTGCCATAGCTAACATTATCGCTATGGCAGCGTCACACGCACATACCTGCTCTGCGACGCCACAGCAGGCGTCCAATAGAAGCGGAGGGGCGGAGATGAGTGGAACATTACACCCCTCCCACCTCCTTCCTTCCACATAGCTGGTGGAGGCAGGTAAGGAGATGTTCCTCGCTCCTGCGGTGTCACATATAGTGATGTGTGCTGCCGCAGGAACGACGAACGACATCGCTAATAAGCAGAGAACGATGTTTTGTTTCAGGACGACCTCTCCGCGGCACATGATTTTGACCGCTTTTGTGATCGTTTAAGGTCGCTCATAAGTGTCACACGCTGCGATCTCGTTAATGACGCCGGATGTGCGTCACAAACACCGTGACCCCGACGATAATACATTAACGATATTGCAGTGTGTAAAGCCTGCTTAAGTCATGTACACAGGACAGCATTGAGGTCTGTGCAGGCGCACTTTGATCTGCCCTGAGCAGGGCAGATCAAAGTATTGTAGTGCGCCTGCGTGGGACCGGTGAGTGTGGATGACATAGGATGAGTCATGCACACAGCTTTCATTAGAAGGATGACAAAGATGGCCGAAAGAGGAGGAGCCGGTACCGGAGAATGGAGACGCCCATATGACCCAACTCCACCGCACCTTAGGTGAGTATTATAACGTCATTTTTCCATTCTACACAGCAGCCTGGGCTCTTATATACAGCATGTTAGAATACCGTATATTAGAGTCCACTAGTGGTGGCCGCAACTTATAGTCACCAAATCTGCTGACAGGTTCCCTTTAAGTTTATGTATAATTGGGCACAACTTTTCCCAAAATCTATTGTGGTCTAATTTAGACCATAGGTTCATTTTTTTTAATTTCCAATAAGTTTTTTGGTAAAAAAAAAAGAACTAGAATTGGATTGATTACCACTGGCCCATTTTTTCCTCTGCATTTTAATAAATCTTTCCTATTGTTTTTCTACCCTTTTTAGGCCCAGTGATGGTACTGGTCCATATGAAGATGCACAATTTGCAGTCAGCTGCAGTATAGAGATCAACAGAGGATTGAGATGAAACCACCAATGGAAGTCCAATTTTGGAGAGGTCTTCCTGTCGTGATAAAGACCTCTACGAGGTTGAAATTTTACATATTTGACATAATACATTTCTATGCTGTTGATTTGCCGGTGAACGTGTTCCTGACTATAACTAACTCATCATATATAGGACAAGCTATAAAGGTTAAACCTTAGAAGAGGCGGAGGGTTTTGATATCAAATATGTATTCCTGTGTCACTAATGGAAAAGGATAAGAACGTGGTGCCACCATTATTCTCTGTATGCGGATCATATTCCATAACACAACACCGGTAAGACAGGTGGAGTAAGAGGCTCCATTCATAATAGTGTTGGTGTCAGTTCCTAACTATCTGCTCAAATGTCATAGTGTCTGCTTGTAATAAAAGCTGTGGAGTATGCAGAGAATGCCGTGGAGCTCGGATAGAGGAGGAGATTAATGAAACCTGAATATATCAGCCTCTGTGTGCCTTCTTGCTTGTAAAAAAAAAAATCACTATCTGCAAAAAAAGAGATCCGGTCCCTACAAGATCATCATTTTCAAGTCCACATATAACACAAAGAAAGGTGTGAGCTTACCATACATTTCAGAAGCTTTAGTTAAATAGATTACTATTCTAAATTGAAAGCAGAAAAACTAAAAGATGCAAATTATAAAAGAAAGGCACAGGAGAGCCTGCAAACTGCGCCTGTACAACAGCGGACATGTCGCAGGCAGCGTGCAAATGTCAGGTGTGTGTGTCTGATGGAGAGTGATAGATTTTTAGAGTAATGTAAAGGCCGCTTTACACGCTGCAACATTGCTCAAGCGATCTCGTTGGGGTCACGGAATTTGTGACACACATCCAGTCGCTTTAGCAAAGCCGTTGCGTGTGACACCTTTGAGCAATGTTGCATCGTTGCAAAAACGTGCAAAATCGCTCATCAGTGACATGGGGGTCCATTCTCTAATATCGTTGCTGCAGCAGTAACGAAGTTGTTCCTTGTTCCTGCGGCAGCACACATCGGTACGTGTGACACTGCAGTAACAAGGAACCTCTCCTTACCTGACTTCCGCCCGCAATGCGGAAGGAAGGAGGTGGGCGGCATGTTCGTCCCGCCCCTCCGCTTCTATTGGGCGGCGGTTCAGTGACGCAGCTGTGACATCGCTGTGACGCTGAACGAACCGCCCCCTTAGAAAGTAGGAGTTTCGCCGGTCACAGCGACGTCGCAGGGCAGGTAAGTAGTGTGACGGGTCTGGGCGATGTTGTGCGCCATGGGCAGCGATTTGCCCATGTCACACAACTGATGGGGGTGGGTACCCACGCTAGCGATATCGGTCACGATATTGCAGCGTGTAAAGCGGCCTTAAGTAAAATAGTATCAAGAGAAAATACTTTCTGGACTGAATCGTTGAGGGCAGAGTAACCCGTTAAGATAGGACTGGACGTTACTATATAGGTGAACTTCCAACATCACATCTTATTCCATAGGAACAGTTATTAATATTCGGTCCCCTGGCAGCCTACATTCTGTTCAGCCTCAAGGTTGTTGGTGAGGTCAGGTAAAACCAAAGAGAAGCATTTTTTTTACATTTTGTCCTTCTCTTCAGCACTCCGTCACCCTGTTCAGGGAGTGGTGTTAAGTGGTGAAATCTTTATTGACATCAATAGGTATTTCACCGAAATACACAGACTTCCGGGGTTCATCCGAACAAGAGCCAGTCTGTAGTGGTTCTCTGCTCAATAGCTAAAGGTCCTAAGGGAAAACGAGATATACATATACATACACATACATACATACATACATATATATATACACACATACACACACACACATATATACATACATACATATACACACACATATACACTCATTTTATACTTATGCCTTAAAAACTTATGGGGATTTTCTAAAACAGATGCCTTATATAATGACATTTTGCTAATAATGGAATAAGTGCTAAATGTTAGATCACTGGGAACCCAAATATCTCGAGTATTGGGGACTAGAGCGGAGCGAACCTGAGGTTCAGTGTTCATACCAAACACAGACTTTACAAAGAAACCCAAAAAACAGAGTTCGGGTGCTTTACGTGTGCAAACCACTTGTGCACGCGTCGCGGTGCTCAGTCCTGAGCGAGAGGCTTGCAGTGTTTGAACAACTTGCACTGGGGGTAACAACAGCGTTATCAGATGTAGTGTGCAACCCCCCCAAAAAAACAAAACAAACACAAAAAAAACGGAAAAAATCTGCCCACCTGCCCCCGGGTGTGACCTGTTTATTGCTGGATACATGTGGGCAGAGAACTGAAGTGCCCAATTATTGATTTCCATTGGGATTCAGGTCAAATCCGTGTCCCAAATTGAACTGTATCTAAAGTCCGGTTGCACCCCACCAAACTGAACTTCCACATGGACCGCTCGTTTGTTCTGGGGACCACAGTCAACAATTTCCTTTTCCCAGTGGAGAGATACAGAGCTGCAATCAAACATACATGTCACTCTATACAGCTCTTTGGGAGATGCGAGAACAGAAGAACTATGGGACTGGGGTCCACTGTACTGGTGGTCGATTTAGTGACATGTGGATAGGAGCCAACGGGTGAGATCTATAGGGCATAAATAAGATGGCAATGTCATTGATCTTCACCATGATGGTTTCTAATGCTGAAATTCATGTTTTATTTATACTAATTCTATAGGGATTTTATGGTTGTATACTAGATTTTAGGAGATTAAAAGTTTACCAGTAGTATGATATTGATGATTAGATTGGTCATTAATATGAAATTACTGGGAGTTGGACACCCAGGACCTCGGCCGATCAGATGTTAAGCACTCCGGGAGACCCCTACAATCTGATAATAACCTCTGCTAATGATAAGTCATTGATATTTTAATTGATTGCACCAACAAAACAATAATATACACACACACATTACAAATATTTTATTTTGCATGCCTTCAAACTTAGGGGTGCTTCACACATAGCGAGATCGCTGCTGAGTCACGGTTTTTGTGACGCAGCAGTGACCTCATTAGCGATCTCGCTGTGTGTGACACTGAGCAGCGATCTGGCCCCTGCTGTGAAATCGCTGCTCGTTACACACAGTGCTGGTTCATTTTTTTGACGTTGCTCTCCCGCTGTGAAGCGCACATCACTGTGTTTGACAGCGAGAGAGCAATGATCTGAATGTGCAGGGAGCAGGAGCCGGCTTCTGGCAGCCTGCGGTAAGCTGTAACCAAGGTAAATATCGGGTAACCAAGGGAAGCCCTTTCCTTGGTTACCCGATATTTACATTAGTTACTAGCACCGCCGCTCTCACGCTGTCAGTGCCGACTCCCTGCACATGTAGCTGGAGTACAGATCGGGTAAATAAGCATAGCAGTTTGCTTATTAACCCGATGTGTACTGTGGCAAGGAGTGCAGGGAGCCAGCGCTAAGCGGTGTGCACTGGTAACAAAGGTAAATATCGGGTAACCAAGCACTTGGTTACCCGATATTTACCTTAGTTACCAAGTGCAACGTCGCTTCCACGCGTCGCTGCTGGCTGGTCACTGGTCGCTGGTGAGATCTGCCTGATTGACAGCTCACCAGCGACCATGTTGCGACGCACCAGCGATCCAGACCAGGTCAGATCACTGGTGGGATCGCTGGAGCGTCGCTAAAGTGTGACGGTACCCTTACACTGTTGTAACCTCATCTTGGACAATGGCAAATCGTATACTCTTGATAGTCTCTGGATTCCTCGTGAAGTTGTCCTTGTTTTTGCAACTTTTGTCTTTGCCTGTATTACATTCACACTTTCATTGGGTCATATAATAAATGTCACATTTCCAGTCCTAAAATTAACTGAGTAAATGACTTTCAGTGACATCCAGATCATCTGGTATTTTAAGCAGAACTCATGGGAGCACCTGTCATGTCATGTGTTCGCTTCATGCAGTAGGAACCAGAAAGTCTCTTGCAGCCCCCAGTGTCGAAAAAGTGTCACTACTACTACTACACCGGCCGCCCGGAATATGCCAAACTTTAGATTTGTGGTTTAGCTTCTAGATTTTATGCTACTGTATCTATCGCAAAACCAAAAAGTGTCTTGACGTTTGAGTGTTTCACACAAATTTTTCTTTTTTTTTTCTCTCTATTTAGTGCTTTTTTTTGTCACAAAACTCCAATTCTATCTGGATGGCAAGACCTGCTATATGGCTTTATCTTTATTAGTAAATTTTACAACTTTTTCATGTCCATCAGCTTTAACTCTAAGGCTATGTGTCCACGCTGCGGAAAATGCGCGGATTTTGCCGCGGATTTCTCGCGGAAAAGCCGCGGATTTTCCGAAAATCTACAGCAGCGGCACTTCCCAGCCATTTCTATGGCATTTTGGAAATGCTGTGCCCACGCTGCGGATTTTTCCGCGGCGGATTTGGTGCGGATTTGGTGCGGATTTTGATCCGGAAAAATCTGCAACATGTCAATTATTGTTGCGGATTTTGATCCGGGTTTTGGCTTCAGAATTGGGAAAGAAAAAAAAAAATCCGCACCAAAATCCGCGGTAAATCCGCGGCAAATCCGCACCTTTGAAAAGGTGCGGATTTTGCGGGAAAGCCGCGGATTTTCATGCAGAAAAATCCGCAGCAACATTCTACCGTGGACACATAGCCTAACAGTACCATGTGCACAATGCCTGTGTGGAGGCACATATAGCGACTTTATATCTCAGTACTACAGAAGTGTAGGCACTCTGTATGGCACAAGATTATGGAAATTTGTAATAATGGTAGCAATACTTCTCAGGCTGCGTGCCCATGACCAGGGTTCACAGCGTTTTGGATGTAGTGTGTTTTCGCTGCATATAAGAACGCTGCGTTGTACAGTACAAGCACAGTGGATGGGATTTCTAGAAATCCCGTGTCCTCTCTGCTTGTTTTTCCTGCAACAAACACGGACCTGCGGTGCGGCTTCCCGAGTCACAGCATGTCAATTCTTTGCTGTGGAGACACAAGTGTTCTTCACAGGGAGAACACAGTGAGACACTGCAGTGGCCCGAACCCTGATCATGGGCACGCGGTGTGGTCTCCAGTGTTCTCCTGCGGAGGAGACTCGCAGCCCCGAAGGTCAGGACCCACAGTGTCCAGGACGCAGCGGGTCCGGATCACGTGCATATACCCTAAGGCTGAATATCTCCAGCAATACAGCCTCAGCTTTGTTGAAAAATGTAGAATTAAGATTTATGAAAACTAGACATGGAGTGATTAAATTGGCATGACCCTAGCACAGCAGCCATCTTAGCCCTGTGATCCGCCTCGTGCCTACAGCCACCCCCGGCTCGTCTTTTAGTTGGTGGTCTTGGTGTGATGTCATCGTTGTAACATGGCGCACACACAATGCTACACCAGGCTGGAAAATCAAAAGGAGAGCCACAGATGCAGTTAGGTAGGAGGCGGCGGCTATGGAATAATGACATCAATGCTGGACCATGGGCATGCACATCTAATTATTCTTTTTAATCAATACTATCTTAGTTTGTCTATTGGGCTGGTTACAATATGACTGACACGGATGATATTGCAGATTTATCCTAAACCCTGAATAATGTAAACAATGTAATGCCAGGGTGTTGAATTATACACTAATATTGTGGCTTCTCTACATTTTTCTCCAAAGAGCAAAGCATGGCCTAAGTGTTTCTATATCAGTTTGTCACGCTCCTTAAGGAGAAACTTTACCCCTTAAACTACATAGAAGGTCTCTCAGCCCACCAGTAGCACACCTGCAGTACCAGGTGCCACAAATGTAACCCGTGGAAACCCAAACCCCGGAATATCCGTGTCCGTCAACACACCAGCACCTTCAGGCCACATACACAACCCCAACACCAAACTGTGAGACTGCCTAGTAACAGGTAAAAAGGGAGGGTACTGATTGAATAGTAGCCACTCAACCTGTAGGGAGAGACCCAGTGAGGGGGAGGGGCCAGTGGTCAGTTGGGAAGTTGGCGGGAGGAAGTAGTAAAGTTCTGAGAAGTAGTAGTGAGAGGAGGAAGCAAGACAGAGAGGAGTGAAGTACGGAAAAAGACCTGTAAAAACAATGGAGTGCTGTAAAAGGAGTGAGAACTGTGGAGTACGGAACCAGGACTCCAGGCACCGTGGGTTACCTGTGGAAGGGTCAGACTCCAGGAACCACGGGAGGCCTGTGGAAGTCTGAAACCAAAACTCTCAGGACTCAGCACAAGGCGGGGTGCAGACCCTAGGACAGTGGGACACTTTATGGTCAGCTGTTAACTCTGCTGGGCAAAAAGATCTCCAGGGTCCATCGCCAAACTAAAAAGCCAGAAGCACAAGCAGCAAAGAGAGGACTGGGGACTGAACCCCTTAAATAGTCCAGGCTGCCTGCATTAGGGCCCAGACTGAAAAGAAGGGACTTCTAAGTAGCTCGAGGCCACGGAAGTCCAATCACAACGAGTGTGCATGAAGGACAGCCATACCAGGTCACAGCTGGCACGGAGAACAAGGGGAGCGGGTACACCAGGAACCGGCACACGTGGTTCCAGTACCAAAGTAAACAAGGCAAGTTAAACTGCAACACCTGTGTGGACGGTTTCCTTGACGGCGTGCACTCACAGACTGTTCCCCACTACAACCCCCATCATTCACTGCTGGGGCCTGTCCCTGCTTGCGGAGGGCTCTAACCATCCAGGCTGCATCACTCCATCAGCATCAGCAGAAACCTGCAGCGGCGGCCCCAAATAACCTGGCCGCACCCCGCAAGTGGCGTGGTCGACAAACTCTTTCGTTATTTTATTTTATTTTACCAAAACCCCCTTTCTTTCCTGATGGACGGCACACCAAGAGCCACGGTACCGGGCCACGACTGTGACTGACCCCACTGCGCACCACAAAGCCCGAGACAAAGTACCCCACAACCCTGGGGCGTCACACCACAGATCTCCTACTTTCTACAGATAGAAGTCAAGACCCCAGAAGCAGGTGTCAGCAGATAGAGCTCTTTCCAATTGGAGAATATTTTGCTGTGTCTTTTTATACAGTGCCTTAAAAAAAAATATTAAATAACCTGTGAATTTTCTTCACTTTTTCCACATTACTCCTAAATCTTAAATGAGTTTTATTGGAATTTTGTGATGTAGCAAGTATTTGTGAAGTGTAAAGGAAATAAAACATATATATTTTTTTAAAATATTTTTGAAAATATAAATCTGAAAATTGTGATGTGTATTTGTATTGAGCCCTTGTTAGTAAATACTTTGTAGGACCACTTTTTGCTCCAGTTACCGCTGCAAGACTTTTGGGATATCTCTTCCAGCTTTGTACATCTAGAGGATGAAATGTTTGCCCATTTTTCTTTTCAAAATAGCTCTAGCTCAGTGAGATTGGATGGAGGCGTCTGTAAGCAACAATTTTCACGTCTTGTCCAGGTTTTGGTCTGGATTGTGACAGGACCATTCACACAGTTACATAGGTTAAAAAAAGACCTGGGTCCATCTACTTCAACCTTCCTCTACCAATTATATATTTTGTCACCAATTCATAATCGACAATGTTGTGTGTATTGAGGAAATCACCTAGCCCCTTTTTTTAAAAGTTGTTGGTCTAGTGTCTCCCATTACTACCTCTTGTGGTAGGGCATTCCACAATCTGATTGCTCTAACTGTAAAGATGATCAGATGTTTAGAGTTGTTGTCCTGCTGAAAGGTGAACCTATGCTCCAGTCTTAAGTCTTTTCCAGCCGCTAAGGCTGGAGTCACACTTGTGAGAAACTCGCGCAAGTCTCGCATCGCATCACCTGGCATGGCTGCTCACTCTCCGGACAGGAGCACCTCAGCTGCATAGAAATACATGCAGCTGACCCGCTCCTGTCCAGAGAGTGGGCGGCCATGCCAGGTGATTAGCCTAACAGGTTTTCTTCCAAGATTGCCTTGTATTTAGCACATCCATCTTCCCGTCAACTCTGACCAGCTTCCCTACCCCTACTGATGAATAGCCTCCCCACAGCAGATTGCTGCCACCACCATGTGTGATAGTGGGGATGGTGTTTTAAAGCATGATGTGCAGTGTTACGTTTCTGCCAAACAGAGCTTTACATTTAGCCCAAAAAATTCCACTTTAGTCTCATTTGACCAGAGGACCTTCTTCCACATGCCATGTAGGAAGACATCACTAGAATGTGAAAGAATGTGCTCTGGTCAAAGGAGATGGTTTTTAATGCAAAGCAAAAAAAAAAAATAATTTCACGCGTGGAAGGACCATTTTACTCATTCATCATTTGATTAGCAGGTTGTTTAGCCTGCAAGATTATCATCAAAGAGCGTATCTGGGAACCATTCCCGACAGTCACGCAGTAGATTTTAAGTTTTGTCTCACAGTTTTTAATTGGATTTGGTTCTTGTCCACAATGTGGGATGAAGCATTGACCTCTATGTGAAATGCCTTTATTAATGAAAGAGCAGTGGGTTTGACACCTAACATGCATTGTGCTCTTGTGGATGAGTAGTGGTGGGAAGAGGATAGCTTCTTATCGCAAATTAATGCTACAAATTTTTCAATTATTTACTTGAGGAAACTTTATCGCCTTATCCTCTATCTAGGCATTTTATGTAAATGTTCCAAAATGTGTACATAATTGCATCCCCGAAACAAGTGAAGCCCCTAAGTGCTCCATATAATTCAAATGAAAATGGGCTGATGAACTCATTCACTGGGTGATTAAATAATCAGTTAACAATGACCTAAAATAAAATCAAACATGGAAATCAAGTATCATCCAATGGCCATGCCTCAAATTTGATCCAATGGCCTTCTGTGCTGTGGCCAGTTTCCCTCTCCACTGGACCACAGACCGGTTCGGTGTTTGTCCGGGTTCTGAACAATTTGTTTCGGTTTTCAAATGTTTTGTATTCATTGCCTTTCTGCCAAGTGTTTTCTATTATGTAATTTGTTCTGCCCTATCACTGGACTTAAAGCCTTCCCCAACTTCCATTCCTTGCTGGTGATATTTCTAAAGTTTACCCTGCTTGGTTTGTAGTTTCTAATTACTTATTTGTTTTTGGTTTACCTTAAATTTTTCTCTTCACCTTCCCCCAGTTGCTTAAGGGGGTACATGGAACCCTCGATGTCTGCTTGAGGAGCTTTTGGACCGAGTGGTCTTCTGAGTTCTCCAGTTAAGGTGGTCTCCGTCAGCACAGGGGCCTATAGGGACATCGCAGATGGGACCTTTAGGCCATGTGTCCAGAGGAGATTGTACCTGCAGACGTTTCTTGCAGGTTCACGCAGCAACTCCCCGGAATCCGCAGCTATCCATTGCTGCGGTATATCTGCAGAGTTGTTGCGGTAAACCTGAGGAAACTGTGCAGATTTCGTGCAGAATTCCCGCCCTGTATCTCCATAGTGGAGGGATTCCGCATGAATAATGGACATGCAGTTACGTGCGGCTGCGGGAAATCCACAGCATTTTTCCGCAGCCAAAAATACCGCAGCTTTGATACAGCACTCCCCAAATCCCATGGGATAACATGGGGTAAACCTGCAGATTTATCTGGAAAATCAGAAAATCCGTGGGTTTTCCACAGCAAAATCCGCGGTTACTTTCTCCTGTGGGCACATGGCTTTTGTCTGTAGAAGAGCCGGGCGGGTTAGGAGCTGTTTAGCTGAAACTCTATTTTTTTCCTTACCACGTGTGCACTTTTATGGGCATAACATCAATGCGTCTGACCGGCATTTTGGATGAATGTTCATTTTACCGAAGCAGCCAACAATCGTTTGTTATGGTTACAAATCACTTATTCCTTCAACTTTAATGTGCCTGCGCTCGCTACAATATTCCAACCCCAAGAACTAAAGAACAACAAGTAAATCGAAATAATGGTAAAGATGTGTTTAGTTACTTATAAGGGTCATATGCCGTTGCACATCCCTCTCTGAAGGAAGAGTCAGGGCTTTAAACTGATCACTGGGCATCCCACCCCTAAGAGATCCACAGTGATCAGCTTTTCTCTGTACACAAACTATGCAGCAACTTTTCCGCAGTGCCTCTACAGGGGAAATAATGCATAACATGAAGAGTTCTTTATCGTGAAAGACGATATTTGCAGCATTTTTATGCTGTGATTTATTAAATGACTATCATATACAGCTTTCTCTATTACCCATGAGGATATTTAAAAGGAATCTGTCAGCACATTTTTTCTACTCCATCTGAGAGCAGCATAATATAGAGACAGAGACCCTGATTCCAGCGATGTGTCACTTACTGAGCTGTTTGCTGTCATTTTGATAAAGTCAGTTTTATCTGCTGCAGATCTAGCAGTTATCTGAATGTTGGGCTGTATATAGCTCCGCCCAAATAACGGATTGGAACCTTTCTGCCAATCATTGGTGGGGGAGGAGTTACACAGAGCACATGAATATTAGGACTAAATGGCAATAGGTTTATTAGTCCTCAAATAATAATCTGCTAATAAAACAGTTATTTTTATCAAGGCTAACCTATGCAGCCCAGTAAGTGACACATGGCTGGAATCTTCAGCTAGAAATGTGCAGATAACTTGACACTTACAGACTTTCTTTAAGTGTAGCAAAATGTTAATTAAACCCAATTGTAAACAAAATGCTTCGCTTAAAATTCAGCCGAAATGACCGTGATTTAAGCATATATTTCTTCATGTATGCTTCATTTGCCTTCTCATACATCTTTAAATTGGATGGAGGATTCGGAGCACGGCTCAATGAATAACATTTTCTTAGGAAATTTTCTTCCCAGTATCTTGTGCACTTAAGCGGGCTTTACACGCTACGATATTGCTAGCAATTGCTAGCGATATCGTACGCAAAAGCACCCGTCCCCGTCGTGCATGCGATTTCGTGTGATCGCTGCCGCAGCGAACATTATCGCTACGGCAGCGTCACAAGCACATACCTTGTCGGCGTCGTCTCTGTGACTGCCGAACAATCCCTCCCTCAAGGGGGAGGGACGTTCGGCAAAACAGCGACGTCACTAAGCGGCCGGCCAATCAAAGCGGAGGGGCGGAGATGAGCGGGACGTAACATCCCACCCACCTCCTTCCTTCCGCATTGCAGCCGGCGGCAGGTAAGGAGACGTTCCTCACTCCTGCGGTGTCACCGATTTTTGGTTTTGGGACGACCTCTCCATTGTGAACGATTTTCATCATTTTTGAGGTCGCTTAAGGTCGCTGGTAAGTATCACACGCTGCGATATCGTTAATGACGCCGGATGTGCGTCACTAACAACGCGACCCCGACGATAAAACATTAACGATATCGTAGCGTGTAAAGCCCCCTTTAATGTTTGGGTTTCCCTTAAGCCGTGCTCTGATCATCCGAATGAAAAATAGGGAGAATCCAGTAGTTTTTCAGATAAAAAAAAAAATAAAATCTATATACACACAAACTTTACTAGAAGCCTTTTTTCATAATTTGAACTTTCCCAGAACTGAAAAAAACAAACCCTTATCCTTAATGTTTTAAACTAAAGTATAATTACTCATGGAACCATAAGGAAGAACGGTGCTTTAGTTCAAAATGTATAGGATAAGGTCTCATTTTTATAGTAGTGGAAATGTCCTGCTTTATCAGAATAGCTCAATAAAGTATGTGTGCACAAATCCATTTCTATTATATATAATAATTTATAATTTTAATCTCTCATATAATTATATATATATATAATATACACACACATACATACACATACAGTGGAACCTCGCTTAACGAGTAACCCAGTTAACGAGAATTTAGCTTAACAAGCAAAGCTTTCTGTAAATGTCTAACTCAATTTACGAGAAAGCTTTTGCTGTATGAGCAAAATACTCACCGCACACACTTCCAGTTCCGTACATCCACCTCGCTCTAACCCGCTTTTGCAGTCCACACCAACACACACAGTTTTATGCTCACCTTACCTTCCGTTCGCTGGCCTCATGGTTCTTGTAGATCCCGGGTACATCGCGACGAGGGAGGAATCCTCGCGGCGAACTACAAGATCAAGGAGGCAGGCGATGGAACGGAAGGTAAGGTGAGCATAATATGTGTACCTTCCGTTCCATCGCCGGCCTCCTGGGTCCTGTAGTTCGCCGGTATAGGCTGTGTATCAGCAGCCATAGCGACGAAACAGGAACCTCCCCTGCCAGACGCTACTCAAAGGCAGCCCGTTGAACAATCAGAGGCTCCTGCCTTTGACGTCAGCGCTCTGGGTGCGGAAGTTCCTCCCTCGTCGTGATGGTAACCCGATACACAGCCCGTACTAGCGAACAGCAAGTCCCAGGAGGCCGGCGATGGAACGAAAGGTAAGGTGAGCATAATATGTGCATGCGTGCTTGTGTGAGTTTGTGTTTGTGTATGTTTGTGCATGTGTGGAATGACACAATAGGGGACCAGGATGGGACATTTAACAAGTTGTGGAACGAATTGTCTGCATTGCAGTGACTTCCTATGAGAAATCTTGCTTTGCTGAATGAGTAACTTGGTTAACAAGCACACGCCCAGAACGGATTGTTAACCAAGGAGATTATTATATTATATTATATATTTTTCCACCAATCAGAAAATGAGTAACTTTTTTTCCCCCATGTTTCACACACACACACATAATAGATAGATATATATATATATATATATATATATATATATATATATATATATATATATATATATATATAACATATATATATATATAAACACACACACACACACACACACACTTTTGCTTTTTTAATCTGAAAACAGCTGGATTCTCCCCATTTTTGACTGGATCACCCAAACTATGCAGGAGTGGTTTTATCTGAGGATTTCTGGCAACTTTATTCTGGGTGAGCCGGATCACAACGGGTTGCTTTTTTTCCTCTTGCACGCCGATCCTCCAAGTATCGATTTTTATCATCTTAAAAAAATACACTTATGTCGGTAAAGAAATGAAAAACACTTTTTTCTTTTGGATCTTTTTTATTCAAAAGTTTTCAAAAGAAACAAAAAAACAGAAAAAAAAAGCTAACAATCTAATCAAATTTACAGTTCAAAAATTTTATTTTGGCGTTTAACAATAACTACAGAGTTGTCTTGAACCGGACAAATAAGTTACCACTGGCAAGTTTGTGGCACTAGTTAAACAAAAATAAAAAATTAACTCTCTTGATCATATAGATATCTCTATGAAAATCTTTTTCAATCTGTACAAAAGGTCTTTCTTCATAAATTAATTTTTTATAATTTAATGGCTGTCTACTATGTGATGTTTAACTGATTTTTTTTTTATTTTTTTATTTTTTTATGTACAGAGGTTATGCTTTTTTATGTTCCAAATCTTACCCAGATACAAAGTATGGCACCTTGTTCAGACACCTGCAGCACTATTTAATTCTTCGTAATAGATTTCTATGATGGGACTACTTGTAAACCAAAATTTTTCAAAAAAAATATAAAAAAAAATAAATCCAAAAACTAAATCTAAATGAAGACTTTATAGATGGAAATCTGCTGCCTGTCTGAACGTTAACTCTTTACCACTCACGGGGCGCAATCCTGCGCCTAAAGCAGAAAAGATGTTTTCTTAAAGCAATTTCAAAACAGGGAGCTTTGAACCAAATTCAACCACATTGTTTTTCCAAATTTTTTTTAAATTCCTCTGCAAAAAATAAAATTAAGGAAAAAAAAAATACACTTCTCATGAATATGTATTTAACTAAAATCTAAACTCAGAGCAGCAATTACTTTTGAAACTATGAAATGTCTCAACTGGCTAAAATCAAATACATGCAGTTTTACTACTAAAAATTACTTTAAAAAAATAAAAAAAATAATAATAATAATTAAAAAAAAAAATGTCCTTAAAACTGCTTAGCCCTAGCTCCAGCTAGGAGGATTTGGTCAGTGGAAACAGGCAGTGCCAGCAACCTGTCCCATTAAAAAAAGGAAATAAAGTTTTGAGGTAGATAACTGATCACACTGCTGACCAGGCAAGTACACAGTTTTGGAAGACAACATAATTTTTTTTTTCCTTTACAGATGCTATTAGAATAAAACCATAAAAAGCCATAATATAAGCAGTGATCGATCTAATGTGTTGCTAAAATGGTGTGTATAATAGTTGTATATATACACACAAATCTATATATAATATATATATATTATATATATTTATATATATATTTATATATATTGTTAGTATATAAACAAACAAAATGCAGTATTTGGCCAATTGGAAATTTCATAGTTTCAAAACTTATTTTTATTTTTTATTTTATCGTTACAATTAATACTTGTAGTGATGACGTGAAGTGTGGCACTGCTTGGATCCAAGTCTTCCTTCATGCTTTTTATATTGTGTCCATACATCTTATTAAAACTATTGAAAAAAAAAAAAAAAAGAAAAATGCAAATGTACAAAAAAAGGCACATTCTCCTAACAGCAAACTGGTCCGGCAAAAATAAAAGTACAGAAAAAAAAATCTATGCTGAGAATAATCTGGAAGATTGGTTACTGGCTCTTTGTTCTTTGGTAAAGTTACCTTTAAAAAGTGCCAAGTCTTTTTTTTTTTTTTTATTATTATTAATTTTTTTTATTTTTTTAATTTCACCTAATAGAGAGCTAGTACCCAATACACTGACAATTCCACTTATAACTCAGCTTTTTTTTTTTTTAAAAAAGTCCTTTTAGCTTTTTTTTGCCATTATGCTGTAACAGCACTTTGTTTGCTTGGTTTGAGCACAATCAACTATCTAAAGCACTATCATTAATTGTATAAAGAAAACATAAAAAAAAAAAAAAAAGAGCAAGAAAGGGAAAAAAATTATTTTTTCTCTTTTTAAAAAACACATTCACTGACAAATCCCCAATCCCATTTCCTATATTCTATTGACACTAAAACATCAAGTTATCCCCAAAAAAAAAAAAAAAAATATTAAAAAGCAAAAAAGTTTTTACATTGCATCTTACAGCAGATTTCCTAAAATCGCTTAGACTACCAGAGCAAAAATTATTGGCGTAAGGCCTTACAAACAACCGACTCTAGTAAAATATCCCAGTCAGAAAGTGTGTTTCACACAAAAACATTATCCCTCCTCCCCACCCGCCCACAGCTTTTCCACTACCATACATGTTACGTAAAAAAAATAAAAAATAAAAAAACAAAAACATCTACACATTAAAAAGCCAAATTTTCAGCAATTTTATTGACTACCTCTTAAAAGCCCTATGCTGCTGTTTTACAAGGCATCATTGACCAACTTGCTTGGTCATAAGCAAATCTACATTTTTTTTTTCTTTTCACTTTTTTGAAATTTTTTTTGATTTTTTTTCTAATTACAAGAAAGAAAAAAAAAAGCTACAGCATTAAAAGTTTTAAGGCAAATTGGAATTCATTGAAAAAAGATAAGACACTTCACGCTATGAGAAAAAATTACAAGGAGTCAGAACGGACAGCAACACTGCACTACAGCAACACTCACACTGCAAGCACAGAGGCATCACAAAAGATGCCTTTTTTTATTATTGTAACCAATTACAAAAAATTTTTTGGAGAAACCAGGAATATTTAATTTTGCAATGACCTGTTTTCACTGGTTTCTTGCCAGTAAAATTGTTAACCTTTAGAAATAAAATAAAAAAAATAAAAATAAAAACACAAAAGAATAAAGCAAAAACATTCTTTAAAAGTTTAAAAACAGAAGAAGATTCTCATCAAAATTTAAAAATAAAAAAAAAAAAATCAAATAAAAAAAAATAACACAATTTTCTATCATGCACATGTATTCAAAGAAATGGCCACCTGTGCATATCCAGAGAAACTCAGAGTCTGTCTCTTTTTGTGTTAGGTTACTCGATAAAAAATCTCATAATAAAATAAACCTGTTCAGGGGAACAGCCACTAGATGAATTGAAGGTTTGTTTTTTTTTTTTTGTATTTTTTATGCACCTCATAGAACTTATAGCAAAAATAGTTCGAGTTGATTTCATTATAAATAACAATTTTTTTTTTCCAAGAACCTGTGCAAAACTGTCAATTCATAAAGCTTGATTGTTCAGAAAAATCCGTGATTGTTTCAGCATCTGAACCTCATTTTCCCCCAATCAAGGTCATCATTCTGTCTGAAAGAAAAAAAAAAGAAAAAAGTTTGCTTTAGATCATCATCGTCAATAAAATGTGAGTTCATATCAGGTGATAAATGCATTTAAAGGGAATATGCCATCAGATTTTTGCTCCCCCATCTGAGAGCAGCATGATATAGGGGCTGAGACCCTGATTCCAGCGATGTGTCACTTACTGGGCTGTTTGCTGTCATTTTGATAAAATTAGATTTATCTGCTGAAGATCTAGCAGCTATCGAAATATTGGGCTGTATATAGCTCCGCCCAAATAACTGATTGGTACCTTTCTGCCAATCATTGGTGGGGGAGGAGTTACACAGAGCACATGAATATGAGGATTAAATGGCAACAGGTTTATTCCAGTGATGTGTCACTTACTTTACTGGTTGCTACTGTTTTGATTAAAAATGTTTTTTTTTCCCCTCTGCTGCAGATCTACCAGTCCTCAGAATACTGAGCTCTGTATAACCCCACCCACACCACTGATTGGTTATTTTTAGAGTTGAGCGAGTAGCTAACTATTCATACTCCCGATACTCATAACGAGCACTGTCCAATACTCGCATATTCATTCCGAATAGTGTGTGCAATGCAAGTCAATAGGGAAAAACTTGTGGTTACTCGTTACTTTGCGAGTTTTTCCCCATTGACTTGCATTGTACGCACTATTAGGAATGAATACGCGAGTATTAGACACTACTCGTTAGGTGTATATAGTGAGTAAGAATAGTTAGGTACTTGCTAAATTCTAGTGGTCAGGCATTCAAATCTGTCATTCCATTTTATTTTAATTGGGAAAAAAAGTGCACAGTGCCCATAAAACGTCTATGTTTTACCGACTAGTGCGGGTCCCTGACCCTGGTCTTCTAGTCACCCTCTGGTGTCTTCCCTAATTTTTGGCATTGCTCCGGGCCACAGAGTCATCTGGTGCCTGTACCTTCTGGCAGGCTAGAAGACAGAAGTTACGTCACAAGCGCTCAATGCAAGGTCTATGAGAGCAAAGACAAGGCTCTCATAGACTTATTGAGTTGTGACCTCCAGTGCTCCATGAACTATGAAACACTGGAGCTGCCGGCAGATTACAAAATCGCTGGAGAACAACGGAAGCAACGCTGGAAAAGATGAAGACGGCATCAGGTGACTATAAGACTGGGTTAGGGGACTTTAATTTAAAGCACCATTGTATGTCTCAAGCTGGGGCTACATTGCAACTTTGTATTCTGTCCCGCCAAAGAGTAATTATGTATAGCTGAAACACATCAGCGCAGAGTGGGGAGCATTGTGGCCCTTAGGTACCGCAACAAGCAAGCCATAAAAGCCTCACCAAGTTGCCGCGTAGTCTCGGCTGGGTGGCTTATTCAGGCATTTGTGGATTTTGGTCCGAACTTGGACTGCAATGAACGGATTGGTCGCAAATCTGCAGACCCGAGCGTGACAGCCTCATACCGTATAAAAGCATTGAGCTGTAATGCTCTGGTCAGTGCGTGCTTTATCAGTTTATGTCACTAAACAGCTCGTTCAGAAATCTGTGCCTCAGTTGTAAAATTAACACATCTTTTACAAATAATTATACATTTATCATCATCATCATCACCATATGATTACAAACAACAACTAATAGGCACAGATATTTCCACCACTAGATGGCACTATTGTAGATCTTTTATGCAGTAACTAGACCGTATTTACATCAAATACTAATTATGATTGATTTTGTGGGAAAGAATTTTTTTTGTTAAAAGAATAATAAAAAAAAAAATAAATAAATAGAAGAAAGCCCTCTCAATAGCACTTATTGAAGAAAAACAAAAACGGGAACAACATCGCTCATCGGCAAATCCACGTGACAGCCCTGTAAGCAGCAAATCGATATAGAAAGGGCACATAATAGTTTGAGATACTTTTTTTAGAACAAAATTTAGTGCCTGTTGAATTTTCAGCTGCTCAGTAACAATACCGTTCCTGCTGAGGTCCTTGGTACTTATCCCTCTAAGCAATCATTTTATTGTTCGTCTGTGTATAGTTTTAGATTTAACCATAAATATCCTGTAGGCAACACACATGACATATGTGCATACAGTTGTTTTTATTATATTTTATTAAATGCATAACTATATATATCATATGGTTATGCATTTCATAATTAAAAAAAATATTCTATATCCATCTATCTATACATATACTATATCTATATCTATATCTATATATATATATATATATATACACGAGAAACTATTCAGCAAAGATCAGGTCGTCCAGTTGGCATAAAACGTGTGAATTTACTTGTAGAAGAATTAAAAGATATAACAGAGCTGTAAATAATAATATTGCAGGACATACGCATACTGCGTTACAGACAAATACATATATATACATACACACACACATATATCCATACACACACACACATATATACATATTTTCATAGCATAGCATTTCTGTATGCAAGGTGTTGATTTGTATTGAATTGATGATGCCCTACAACTTTGTAATTCATTTTTTTTCTCTATCTTGTACCGTTTTAGAAATAAAAATGCTAACTCCGTTGTTCTCCACCAGGTGGCGCTATAGGCGCTTTCATTGCGTAGCGCATGCATTCTTTACTATACCTAGACACCAATTCTATGCCTATAGCTGCCGACGTTCTCAAGTTAATGGCGGTGGACAGAATATGGGTGGACACATTGTATGTATCTATATCTCTCTCTCTATCTATATTTCAAAATTTTTATTTTCTTTTTTAACAAAAAAAGCTGGTGGACCGCCACCAAAATGTGGGTAGATTATGGCACTTTCATCCTAATTATCTCCATTTACAAAGGAGAGGCAATGCAGATGCTCGGCCGACATTATTCATTCATCATGTTGCTGTAAATCACTGCGCTAATTTTTTTTTTTATGGCAGCCCCATAGGGAACTGATGTAGTTCAGGTCGAGCATGCGCAAACTGCTCAGTTCTAATACAGATAAAATTGCCCAGCTCTGCTGATCGGTGCAGGTCCCATCGGCCGGACCCCCACAGATTTATAAGTTATCACCTCTCCAGTGGATAGGCAACAACTTATCTTCGTTGGAAAACCCCTTTAAGTATAAGACTTGCCCTTTAAAGTGGAAAATGCTATAATTCTAGCATGGCGTATATTGCAGCGATACTGACGAGCAGCTGGATATGCTGATGTCACTTACTGGAAATGGTTTTTGCTGCTCCTCCTGATAAATGGATTACCGCACATCTGAGAACAAACAGACTATCGCGGCTCGGGCTCACATTATCCAGAGTGATGCAGCTATTTACAGAACAGCCGTGTTGAGTGTCTGTGTACAGATGGTTGCCATTGTGACAAAAGCAGCACGAGGATGGACGTCCGAGCCATCTCAGCAATGCTGCACACATAAGCCGTGGCTGAACTCGCCTGACCTCCCCTCCCTACGTAAATCATTTTTTGCTAGCAGTTACTACACTATACAAACAAATTAGTGCAGTAGCCCTTAAAAGGGATATGCACTTTAATTTAACACCCTGTGTGATAACCTATTGAGTATTTTCTACCTCTTACACTGTGCTTTAGGAAATATCTTTGCTATATGCAAAAATATTATTTGATGCAAACACCGCACTAAGATGTGATCTGAAGATCTACAGGCGTTTCACATTTGTGACCCCATTCCAATCCAGGTAATGAAGAGGAAACAGCCTCCTGGAAGGACTGAGCTCCCAAATCACCCGCTAAGCAGAAATTCACAACATTGTTCCCATTCAATCAATTAGTGCGCTGTTGTAGTTCCCTGCCCAGCCAGGAGAGACATTGCTGTTGTGGCTCCTTTAAAATATTTCCCTGCACAAACTAATTCTACTTCCCCTTTATCCTGAGGGCAATAGGATCCCGCCTGATCAACAAAACCCTTAACATGGATATAAAATAAAATGTAATGATAAAAAGCTTTTATCATTACTGTAATCATAGATTGTATGCAAAGAGATCTAAAAATGACTGTTTTCTCCCAAAACACTTGCATTTAAAGAAGCACTCCCAGCAAAATTTTCAACCTTTTAATATATTGCAGTCAGCACTGTGTACTTGCAATTGCTCATTTTGCCTTTCAACCCACTTAATTCTTCTCTTTTCTCTGCTCTATATAGAAACAGGAAACCATCTTTCATCATCCTCTTCAATTCCAGCTGCTCCACTCTTTTCCCCTGACATTGCAAGGAAAAGACTCCCTATTTCTACATAGAACTTAGAAGGATTCCAAGAATCTGTTTTTAATCATGTAATGTCATAGACCTAATGGGAAATAGAATTAACTAGGTAGAAGAGCAAAATGAGGAATTGGAAGTACACAGTGCTATATAATATGATGACTGCAATATAGTAAGAGGAATTTTTTTTTAGAATGAATGCTTCTTTAAATTTATGTATTTTGGGAAAAAACTTCTTTTTTTCTGAGCTCCTCACAGTATATTTATGATCACATGAATCTTCAGCTCTCCTTTGTGTGGTCTGTGGTCATAAATTAGTACATAGGAGCTCATGAAGAAATGGATGATTGAGAATTACAATCTCCCCTTCAGAACAAGCTCGCTAAGAGATTCTCAGTTAACTCATTTTGCACGCGCAATGTGCAGGGAAGCAGAAGCTGTAAAATCCAAAAGGTGCATCATTTTTAATGAATTCCAGTTGTAAAACTTATTTTCTAGGATAACCCGCCCTACCTAAAATATATACATAACATTAAATATGTGTTATGTGCAATAACTAGGTTTTAATATTAAATATGTGTTATGTACAAACCCTTTGGATAATTTTCAGATATCTATAGATACCACCGTTCTGAGAATACTAGATACTGAGAAGAAAAAAAAAAATACAGTGAAAGATTCTCTTTATATGATTAACTCCAATCTCTACTAATTATGGTAAAAAAAAAAAAAAAAAAAAAAAAAAAAAAGCCTTTTCCCTTATAAAGTTAGGCTATGTTCACACAGGGCTTTTTTTGGTAAGTCTTTTGCTGACAAAAACCTGGTCTTTTGGCAGGAAATCTCATTTGAGTCATCTGCGTTTTTGATGCGTTTTTTTTTCTACAAAATGAGTTGCATCAATGAAAAAAAACTTTGCAAAAACGCTGCAAAGGATTGACATGCTCATTCTTTGAAATCCGCAGCAAAACAGGAAAAAATGTGTGTGTATATGTATATATAATATATATATATACACATACATATATATACACATTATATACATATATATATATATACATATATATATATATATATATATATACACACATACATATATATATATATATATATATATACACACATACATATATATATTATATATATATATATATATATATATATATATATATATATATATATATATATATACATACATACATACATACATATACATACATACATACATACATACATATACACCAAGTCAAATCTGCAGCTAAAAAACGCTGCAAAAACTTGCCAAAAAAGGCCCTGTGTGAAGACAGCCTTATACCCCTGGAAATGAAGACCACCCGAAATGCAAATTTTACCTTTAACATCTGGGTGTATACCAGAGAACTTCTCTGCAGGTGTTTGCTTTGTCTCTTCTCTGTACCGGAGCACAGGAGAGCAGCAACGCTGGAGAGTCGAATCACCGGATCAGATTGTGTTACAAGTGACGCGATGCTGCTCTTCAGTGTTTTGGCGCTCCAATAGAGGGAAGGGACCTGGAAACTTAATTGTTCTCAGCGTAGACATGCAAGACTAATCTCATCTCAGGAAAACACGCTGAGCTAGGCTGTTTGTCTGTGGGTGTTTACTTTTTCTCTCCCCCCCCCTCTATGACGCAGATATGTTTTGATTGGCCAGTGTCGAAGAGGTGAAAAAGCAAATACCCAAATAGAAGTTCTGTGGTATACAGCCAGTTGTTTGAAGGCAAAGTTTGCATATTGGATGCTCCTTATTACACAGGGGGGCAGCAACAATTGGAGGAGATTCTCACATGAAGTTAAATCCAGTGAACGGTGCTCTAAAAGGTATTTCCCTTCAGCTAGGATGTGACATCACTTCCCTATAGGTGAGCTCCAACTGCTCATACACTTACAAACCTCAAAATAAAAGTAGTAAGGAAACACTTACCATAACACCACAATGATTCCACGTCGAGCCCTAGTCTAGTACCTGCCTCGCCACGTCGAGCCCTAGTCTAGTACCCGCCTCGTCACGTCGAGCCCTAGTCTAGTACCCGCCTCGTCACATCGAGCCCTAGTCTAGTACCCCGCCTCGCCACATCGAGCCCTAGTCTAGTACCCCGCCTCGCCACATCGAGCCCTAGTCTAGTAACCCCTTCGCCATGTCGAGCCCTAGTCTAGTACCCCCCCTCGCCACATCAAACCCTAGTCTAGTAACCCCCTCCCCACAGCTAAGACTTGTGATATGGAATAGTTCCCACCTTTTTTCTCCTAATTGTCATAATGACCTGAAATGTCCTCAGTAAATTTAAATATTTAACATTCAAAATTTAAAAATATTTGCAAACCTTAGGAGTTACTTGTTTTGTTGATAGGTGTACTGAGAATGATCACTAGAGGTCTCTACTGTCACCGGCTGTTGACCACTGGGCTCCTGTAAAAAGTAAGATCCTATATTAGCGCAGGTGTATGAATATTCCACGGTGGAGAAACATACGCCGTGCACAGTATCTCTCATTGGCGTTTGTTATGCACATTGATGCAATACATTGCTCCCTTTTTCAGACTAATATATTTTTCTATTGAATTTAAGACTAGAAATCTGGAAAGAATTTGAAGAAACCAAGGATAGAAATCACCACAGCAGCAGAAGAGTAGGTTTCCCTTGCAGGAGGCAGTGACTTTGTGCCATCAGCAATTACGTTAGTAAAGACAGAACTAAATACAAGATAATAAAAAATAAAAGTTACCACTATCTAGATCGTGAATCAAATACTTTGCATCATAATCAAATAGTAATTAAATAAGTGGGGCATTTTAAGCCCCCCCCTTTCCAAATTATTTTTCAGAAATGACCCACTCCATCCCAAAATATGTGGAAATGCCACTTCCGTAAAGCATACTGCTATTAAAGCTTTATTCATGGGACGAGCGCTGATGTTATTAATGCCCTGCATGCAAATCCTCTTTCCTGGAGAGAAAAAGCTGTGATTGATTCCATCAAATCTGAAACATACTGACCTCAACTGAAACTGCAGCTGTCTGGACGTGTGTGTACTGTGGGATGTACGCTCCTTGCATAGCTGTTGTTGCGGGCATATACTAGGGAAAAATAAAAAAAATGAGATTTTTTTTCCTCCAAAACATAATAAACAATAGTGAAATAATATAATTATTTTCTTTTAAAATTTATTT
Source organism: Anomaloglossus baeobatrachus (assembly GCF_048569485.1). Lineage (NCBI taxonomy): Eukaryota > Metazoa > Chordata > Amphibia > Anura > Aromobatidae > Anomaloglossus > Anomaloglossus baeobatrachus. The sequence continues at coordinate 43,606,738 of NC_134359.1, forward strand.
TATTCTAAATTATATATTATAAATATTTTTTAAAATTGTTTTACATTTTTTATTCATTTTAAAGGGAACCTGTCACCACATTTTTGGCCTATAAGCTGCGGCCACCACCACCAGGCTCTTATCTACAGTATTCTGACATGCTAAATATAAGAGCTCAGGCCACTGTGAGAACATAAAAAAACCACTTTATGATACTTACCTAATGGGCGCGCGGTTGGCCATATGGGTGTCTCCGTTCTCCGGTGACGGCACCACCTCTTTGGCCATCTTTGTTCTCCATCTCTAGCAGCGGTGCATGACGCGTCTGACGTCATACACTCTCGTCAGCATTCAGGTCCTGAGCAGGGCAGATCAAAGTATTGTAGCGCGCCTGCGCAGGACCCGCGAGTGTGTTTGACACACGCGTCATGCACCGTGGCTTCAGAAAGGAGATGAAGATGGCCGAAAGAGGAGGCGCCCGCACCAGAGAACGGAGACACCCATATGGCCAACCGCGCGCCCGTTAGGGGAGTATTATAAAAGTGTTTTTTATGTTCTCACAGCAGCCTGGGCTCTTCTATACAGCATGTTAGAATACTGTACACAAGAGCCTGGTGGTGGCCGCAGCTTATATGCCAAAAAAGTGGTGACAGGTTCTCTTTACGTTATTTATTTTAAAATATAAACTTATTTTAAATTAAGAAATATTTATTTATTTATAATTATATAGATCTATATATCTATATCTATATATATATACACACACATACACACACACACACACACATACACACACACACACACACACACACACACACACATACACACACACATACACACACACACACATACACACATACACACATACACACATACACACATACACACATACACACACTATATATAGAAATTTTTTATTTATTTATGTTTCCCCATACATACTTTATGTTGTGGTACAAATGGCAGTAATGCTGCAAGGTTATAGAGGCCACAGTAACAAGTGTAGTATAATACAGGGGGCAGATAAAGTTTAATAACGTTTTATAAGCTTATTAATATGGGCTCAATATTACTAAACTTTTCTTCATTAAGGCACCCATTTGGACCTGGCATGTTGCTCTCCACAAGGAGAGACGCAACCCCTTAGACCCCAGTCAGAAGCTTCCTATACAGACAGATCAGATCTTTTGCTTTGCACTGAGGAGGGGCATCATCCTTAAACACGTGTCTGCAAATAGGATGAAAGCTAAGTCGTGGCAAGGCTTGTTATGTGTCAATGTGGACTTGCTATTTCCAGTAGGTGGCACCAGAAATCAAGTCATCGTAGTCTTTCAAGAGGCAATTTGCATAACGAAAACCCTTCTAAAGATAAGTCACAAACCTAGTGGTATAATATGATGAGAACCTTTTTGGACCAAGAAGGCACAGAGATATAACCAATCATAATAGTTTTACCTTGACAAACAAATGGGAGTAACACATTGGGTGTTGTGCCAATCACCCTAATTGTGTCCTGTCTGTACGAAGGTGTCACCAGCTAAGGGTTTGGTGAAACCTAATACTATATGAGTCATAAGCCACTCAGGGCGGATTTATTATATGCATGGGTGTGATATTTTGCCGGTATACAGCTCCTGGAGTGTGTCAATCAGAAAAATCTTTTCACTTTTGTTATCTCCTAGACTGGTGGGAAACGTCTGGAAAAGCTCAGATTTTAAAAGGATTCCTTACAAGTAGGTCAAATATTTAATGGATCATTTTAAATTATTTTTAGGAAATAAGGAGTTATGTGCCTCTATTATGGATGCAAGTCCACAAATGCCGAAGTGACAGCTTCTTGAGTAAGTTGTCAATTTGGGTTCTTAAGGTCAGTATACACATCAGAATAAAGTCAACCGTAGCTGACGGATATCAATGAGAAGGATCCGGCCTGCTGATCTTCAGCATCCGGTCCTTTATCTTCAGAGATGAACTGCTGCCAAACAGCTCTAGAAGAATGCATGATTGCTTGGCCAAGCTAAGTGTTTCCCAAGGATGGGAGAATCAGGAGAGAGATGACTTGTCAGATGAATGATCACCCAACATCTAACACGTATGGGGATGTTAAGAACCTCGGCTGGGACTTTCATCCATGATTCGAGCATGTGCATTTGCCCATAACTAAATTTGTGAAGGCCAGCTTCACTCTTCAGACATTCATGGTCCAAGTATGGACTGATCGCGGGTATCCTGAGCTAAACTCAACAGCCTCATAAGACCATGGCCTTGTGTTGAGTTTGAATCAGGAGACCTGAGGCCAATCCTAACGTTGCAGTATTGAGATTCGCGACTTTGGCCAATAAGCCTGGTCTGGTAATACAAGTCCAGATTTAGTTACTTGAATGAGGGAATAGTGCAACACCAGGTACAGCCCATGGACAAGATTGATACTTTTTCTAAAAAAGAAAAGAAAAGTGAACCAGCACCTAAATAAACTAAAGTATTATATTTTGTACGCATAATACACTTATCAACATTGAAATTGCAACACCAAGAGGGAAAAGTCATGGAATTCCAAATGACAGAAACAATAGATGTGTTAATGATATGCAAATGAAAAAGGAAAAAAAAATCCATTTTGGTGTGGCCATTTCTCCAAAGTGTCCCAAGAGCCGTTTTTCAGCACAACAAGGACAGTCTGCATGTTCCTCGTGTTACTGTGAGCAGTTATGTGGCCTAGACATGCTACCATGACCTGCAGAGTGTCCGAACTTGTCTCCATCGGGCACATCTGGAATGTCATTGGTCAGCAGTTTCAAAGGAAGCTGCCAGCAGCAGATCTTGACGATTCCCATTCCCAGTGCATTCAGACAACCATTGATACTATTATTGATAGCAGCCAAGGCTGTATGTATGAGGATTTCTGCAAGTGGCGCTCACTCCATAGTGAAAAAAAAGCGAGAGGTTTTAAACATTTTGCTTCAATTTTCTCATCACTTGCATATCATTACCATGTCTAACGATTCAATAATTTCCTTTTTGGTGTTACAAATTCAATGTAGAGAAATTATTGCAGCAGAACAAGAGAATGTTGAACTTGTAGGAGGCAGTAATTTCTTCCTCTTCTGCCACACACAGTCCATCTTAATCACCAGGATTTCCTATATAAACTAAAGTCAGTGCTATACTGGCACTATCAGGCTGATTCTATACATACCTTTAGTTGCCAGCTAGGATGTAATGTTTTGGAAACACAAGCAAGTAAAGTTCGTAAAATGAGCAGCTTTTTGAGTGGCATCAGCTGCCGATCACCTTATAGCTGGGGTAGGTTTTTGATAGTGGGAGGAGAGACAGGCAGGGGGGGTGGGAATCACCATCTGTTATTTATGCTAATTCTATTATATAAGCATTTTACTACATGGCTAGAAGGACCTTTGCTGATGTCATAGCCATGTGGCCACAAGGGGCGGACCATCAGCCAACATAGTTGATACCAGGAAGCAACATTTTTCTGTTGGATGAAGCCCCACCCCTTTTTATCATATGGGTATAACATCAAAGGTCCTTCTAGCCACTTAGTAAAATGCTTCTATAATAGAATTAGTATAAATAACAGGGGGAGGATGGACAGGCAGGTATGACGCCCTGGCCTAGCCAGTTAGTCACAGACACAACATCATACACCCCTTTCCCTGGACAGGTCACATCAGTCACACATTAAACCCTTGTTGCCACCCTCCAGGGTTAATGTTCACACCAGGTAGGGCGGAGCCAGGTGGTTGACCCCGCCTACCGAGGAGTTCACAAACCTGGAGGCGGGAAAACACAGTAGTCAGTCCTGTTGTGGGCAGTAGAGTGAGAGGAGTGAAACTGTCGGTGTCTGGGTCGGAGCCCAGGCACTTCCAGCAAGGTAGGCAGACGGTGGTGGCCGTCTGCAGGAGTTTGTGAAGGTCAGCGGAACCGTAGGACTGGGGTCGGGCGGTGGCCCGCCGGTACCAAACCGGGGAGCAGATTGGAGCCAAGCACCAGGCAGGGTACTCAGACCCCGACTAGGCTCGAAGCCAACCTTTAGTCAAATTTACTGATTGCGGTCTGGACCTCAGGGGTTCATTCCCACCCAAGTCCCGATTCAAGGCAAAAGCCCAACCGTCCCGGATAAGCGCCACCGCCAAGGGCCAGAGATCCACAGGGCCAGCGTCTGCGGGCAAAAGGGCTCCTCCGGCACGTATACGTCGGGGAGCGGACTACCGGTGCCCAGGCATTGGAGTCAAGATACGAAACACAGGTGCAGGGAAACGACAGCCACCATCAACCCATCCAGGGAGAACACCGCAGCTGGCTGCGGGCCCAGTCTATCCAGCAGTTTGGTTTACCAGAGACTCTGTCCATCTGTGTCTGAGTGAGTCCACCTGTGCCATCCGGCACCGCGCTGCACCGCAACCCTGCACCCTGCCAAAACCCATCCTGCGGAACCCTCCCTCCTACCGGGCCCAACAGCCCCTACCCACGGAGGGGTCAACACCTAGGTGCTCCCCGCCATTGCTCCCGGGAACCCCGTCACCAGCAGCGGTGGTGCCCACCATCACCACAACCCGTGGGTGGCATCACGAACTCTATATATCTTAAATTCCTCCCCTTTTCACTCGTGAGCGAGGACTGCTGCTCGAGCCCTGGGTCCGGCCCGCTCGAGCCACCGAGGAGAAGGCACCGGATCCGAGCGCGACCTCCCCAAGCAGCCCCCGCCACGGGGAAGCTGGCCCCCACCCCCCGACACAGGCGGGGCAGGAACTACTATCAAAATCCACCCCAGCTATTAGCTGATTGGCAGCTTCGGCCAATCAAAAACCTGCTCATTTTACAAACTTTACTTGCTTGTGTTTCTAAAACATTACATCTGATCTCACAACTAAAGGTATGTATAGAATCAGTATGATAGCACCAGTATAGCACTGGCTTTAGGTTATAAGGGAAAATCCTGGTGATTGGTGCTCTTTAAGTAAATACACATTTTAGATTTTGAATACATATTATACCAAATATTCGTCACCCAGCCCTATGGATACTATACAATGCTCCTAGGCGTGAAATATTTACAGAGACCTTGCCATGATGTCTACCAGCCATTATATAAATATTAACGTTTGTAAGCAGATCAAATAATAATAAAAAAATGCACAATTAAAAAATCTACCATTAGAGGAGACGTTCCCGTAATAACCAGAGAACAACAGGTTCCCTTCTCTTCCCATCGCCAAGATGATATTGAAATGAACATGCAGGGATAACGCAACAGCTGAATAAATGATAAGCCTCAGATGGAGCTCAGAGAGAAGGTCTAATTTTGGAAGTTACAAGGAATTCAATCAGCCTCCCATTATCTGCTTCTCTCTCTGAATGTGCATTAAAAAGTCATAAAACACACAGGCACGGTACAGCGTCTGCTCTGATCATTTCCGAGCCGACTGGTATTTTGGAAAGAGTGAGCTCATGGATCCTTTTGCCACATAAATCCCATCTCTCCAAAACTTAAAATATGCATCAGATCCAGCTCGGCTCAGAAACAGGCCGTCTGCATCAAGTGAATTATTATATGAAGAGCTGGAAGCCGGACGCACGTAACCGAGCGCAGGGCCGGCGTCAGCACGCGGCATACCTGGGCAAATGCCGGGGCCCTGGAGAGCCGGGGGGGCCCACTCGGCCTCGTCAGTTCTGGTGCCCCTTGGCCGGGGCCCCCTCGCCTTAGTTCTGCTGCCCCCGGGCCGAGTTCCGCAGTCCTCGGCAGGAATCTGCAGCGCCGTCCCTTTAAGGCGCGCAGACTTCCTGGTTTGAACTTCCATCTGTGGGCGGAGCTACCGACCGGCCTGCTCAGTCCCACAGATGAAGGAGTTGCAGTGCCAGCCAGCGACCCCCAGCACAGCTCTTCTCTCCGGCGCTGTGTGGGCCCCTTCTCCGGCGCTGTGTGGGCCCCCTCTCCGGCGCTGTGTGGGCCCCCTCTCCGGCGCTGTGTGGGCCCCCTCTCCGGCGCTGTGTGGGCCCCCTCTCCGGCGCTGTGTGGGCCCCCTCTCCGGCGCTGTGTGGGCCCCCTCTCCGGCGCTGTGTGGGCCCCCTCTCCGGCGCTGTGTGGGCCCCCTCTCCGGCGCTGTGTGGGCCCCCTCTCCACCGTGACCTGAGAGGTATGTGCCCTCCCCGCCCCCGATTTATGGGCCCTGGGGAGCTGTATGGGATTCTCCCCCCTTAGGTGTATGCCCTGCCCCCCGGTGCTGTATGTGCTGGCCCCTGGAGCTGTGTGTGTGGGCCCCACAGAGCTACGTGTGTGTCTGTATGTATGTAGCAGAGCTATGTGTGTATGTATGTAGCAGAGCTATGTATGTATGTAGCAGAGCTATATGTGTATGTATGTAGCAGATTCATGTATGTATGTAGCAGAGCTATGTGTGTATGTATGTAGCAGATTCATGTATGTATGTAGCAGAGCTATGTATGTAGCAGAGCTATGTGTGTATGTGTGTATGTATGTAGCAGAGCTATGTGTGTATGTATGTAGCAGAGCTATGTGTGTATGTATGTAGCAGAGCTATGTATGTATGTAGCAGAGCTATATGTGTATGTATGTAGCAGATTCATGTATGTATGTAGCAGAGCTATGTGTGTATGTATGTAGCAGATTCATGTATGTATGTAGCAGAGCTATGTATGTAGCAGAGCTATGTGTGTATGTGTGTATGTATGTAGCAGAGCTATGTGTGTATGTATGCAGCAGAGCTATGTGTGTATGTATGTAGCAGAGCTATGTGTGTATGTATGCAGCAGAGCTATGTCTATGTATGTAGCAGAGCTATGTGTGTATGTATGTAGCAGATTCATGTATGTATGTAGCAGAGCTATGTATGTAGCAGAGCTATGTATGTAGCAGAGCTATGTATGTATGTAGCAGAGCTATGTGTGTATGTATGTAGCAGAGCTATGTGTGTATGTATGTAGCAGATTCATGTATGTATGTAGCAGAGCTATGTGTATGTATGTATGTAGCAGAGCTATGTATGTAGCAGAGCTATGTGTGTATGTATGCAGCAGAGCTATGTGTGTATGTATGTAGCAGAGCTATGTGTGTATGTATGTAGCAGAGCTATGTGTGTATGTATGTAGCAGATTCATGTATGTATGTAGCAGAGCTATGTATGTAGCAGAGCTATGTGTGTATGTATCCAGCAGAGCTGTGTGTGTATGTAGCAGAGCTATGAGTGTATGTAGCAGAGCTATGTGTGTATGTATCCAGCAGAGCTGTGTATGTATGTAGCAGAGCTATGTGTGTATGTATGTAGCAGAGCTATGTGTGTATGTATGTAGCAGAGCTATGTGTGTATGTAGCAGAGCTATGTGTGTATGTATGTAGCAGAGCTATGTGTGTATGTATGTAGCAGAGCTATGTGTGTATGTATGTAGCAGATTCATGTATGTATGTAGCAGAGCTATGTGTATGTATGTATGTAGCAGAGCTATGTATGTAGCAGAGCTATGTGTGTATGTATGCAGCAGAGCTATGTGTGTATGTATGTAGCAGAGCTATGTGTGTATGTATGTAGCAGAGCTATGTGTGTATGTATGTAGCAGATTCATGTATGTATTTAGCAGAGCTATGTATGTAGCAGAGCTATGTGTGTATGTATCCAGCAGAGCTGTGTGTGTATGTAGCAGAGCTATGAGTGTATGTAGCAGAGCTATGTGTGTATGTATGTAGCAGAGCTATGTGTGTATGTATGTAGCAGAGCTATGTGTGTATGTATGTAGCAGAGCTATGTGTGTATGTATGTAGCAGAGCTATGTGTGTATGTATGTAGCAGAGCTATGTGTGTATGTATGTAGCAGAGCTATGTGTGTATGTATCCAGCAGAGCTGTGTATGTATGTAGCAGAGCTATGTGTGTATGTATGTAGCAGAGCTATGTGTGTATGTATGTATGTAGCAGAGCTATGTGTGTATGTATCCAGCAGAGCTGTGTATGTATGTAGCAGAGCTATGTGTGTATGTAGCAGAGCTATGTGTGTATGTATCCAGCAGAGCTGTGTGTGTCTGTATGTATGTATCTAGCAGAGTTGTGTTGTGTGTGTCTGTATGCATGTATGATGTGTATCTATGTATGTCAGTGTATATGACTGTATAGATATGTCAGTTCTATACGTATTTTTGTGAGTTTGTCTTTAAATATGTATATGTATGTGTACGCATGTGTGTGTCTGCGTGTGGATGGGGCCCACCGGGACTCTTCCGCCCAGGGCCCACAAAAACCTGGAGCCGGCCCTGACCGAGCGGATTATCTACAGACGGGGCGCGTGGGTATAAATGCAAAATGTAAACCCTTTTTGGTGCATACATATTAAGACAAAACACTTACGGTTCCACTGCTGCTTAAAGACAGGTGACTCATCTGCTGGGTCAGAGGACTGATCATGGATGCCGGCTGTAGTGACATGGTATGGTCCATGGATGGAGTTAACACGGCCCCCTTAAGAAAAGGAATAAAGGTGTGACAAGGTATTACATTCAAAATCCGTATCCAATTCCACATAGTGATGATATAAATAGGATCGGTCACTACTTCCGACATCAAAATGTTACCAAATACCAGTGTTCATGAAACAAACTATGGGGCACCTTTTCTTAAATTTGTGGGTTGTACGGTTCCTCTGTTGTTCCTCCTCGACCTTGCTAGGTCTTACTGGTTGTGGGCGTGTCCCGACCTACCCACAATATCCAATCAGTGACAACTATGTAAGGACACGCCTCTTAAAAAATTAGAGGTAACACCTAGTTGTCAATTTATTCACAAATTTCTAGGAAGAACAACAGAAGAGCATTAGGAGAACATCTGCTATAGACTTGTTATTTCATATGGAATACGAGCATTTCCTACAACAGAAAGTCAGGAGAGGAATCCGGTAAAACGTCGCCCATCCGAGCATCTAACTGCTCATTACAAGTACTGAGCACCCGAGCATGGTAGTGCCCGGTCATCACTAGTCATGAGTACCGAGCACCTGAGCATGGTAGTGCTCGCTGATCACTAGTTACAAGTACTGAGTACCCGAGCATGGTAGTGCTCATTCATCACTAGTTACAAGGACCAAGCACCCGAGCATGGTAGTGCCCGCTAATCACTAGTTACGAGTACAGAGCACCCGAGCATGGTAGTGCTCACTCACCACTAGTTACCAGTACTGAGCACCCGATCATGGTAGTGCCTGATCATCACTAGACACTAGTACCAAGCACCCGAGCATGGTAGTGCCCGCTCATCACTAGACACGAGTACAGAGCACGGTAGTGCTTGCACATCACGAGATACGAATACCGGCACCCGAGCATGGTAGTGCTTGCTCATCACTAGTATACCATAATTACCTCCTGGGCGTATACAACAACTCTGTTCCCCACTGGTGGGTGACAGTGTCAAGTAACCTCTGCACCAATGAGCAGCCACTGATCAGCTGCAGCCTTCACAATTCCATCCAGTTGTTGTATACATCTGTATGTAGAGAGCTCCCTCTGGTGACGGTTACGGGTAACTACCATGAAGAGTTCTCCGACCTTCCGAAATGGCTTTGGCTACATAGTAAAAAAAAGGGCGAATCCTGAGCACATTTACAAGAATGGAGTCATATAGCCGTCCTAGGGAATCCTGAGCCAAGAGGGGTGCGCTGACCACCATAATTGAAACAGCATATAAAAGTATTTACGAGTCGTTCTTCTGGGAACGGTTAATTTTGCTGGCCAGTAACTAAATACTCTGCCCCTACCCTCTCCCCGAGCACATCGCTAGCCCCCTCAGATACGCCCCTGGCTTACTTGGCGTAAAACATCTCACAGATCTCATCATTTAGAGGGATATAAAGATTCTCTTAAAGAGTCTTTGTTTTTCTAGAAGGGATTTTGCCCAGAGACCTGTCTGACCCTTCTTAAGACTCAATCTGTTTAATCAATCTCTTCATTGTAGGCGAGTGACTATCGAGTGTTTGCTTTTCATTAGGAGAGCAGAGTCAGCCGATATATTTAGGAATACCTTTCACATGACATCACTGTGCGCACTTGTAGCAGCCTGCATTAAAGTGTCTAGAAACAGATATTACCGCTTTGATCATTAAAGGTCACTTCTCAGAATTGCCGTAATGTACGCTTCCTCAATGCTTCACAAGAAATTCTTTCATCACCCATCATAAAGTCATATGAACTGGCCGTAGGGAGGCAAAAAAAATATCATGCAAATTTGTAACACCAGCAAGGGAAACAAAAAAATGAATAAAAATACATATGTATAACATATTTTGTGTCAGTTGTGGTGGGGGTGGGGGGGAGGGGGAAAATAAAATACCTGGAAAAGTGTTCAAGACATGTTCCTAAAGACTTTTCTACTAAAAGGAAATTGTTGATAACATGGTTTGTGGTCAGTGATGTAAGGGGAAGACTGGAAGTTACTGTCATTTCAAACAGCATTTTATTTGGAGGGGGGAAGAGGGGGTGATGGGAGGGGGTGAAGAGGGGGTGATGGGAGGGGGTGAAGGGAGGGGGTGATGGGAGGAGGTGAAGGGAGGGGGTGATGGGAGGGGGTGAAGGGAGGGGGTGAAGGGAGGGGGTGAAGGGAGGGGGTGAAGGGAGGGGGTGAAGGGAGGGGGTGAAGGGAGGGGGTGATGGGAGGGGGTGAAGAGGGGGTGATGGGAGGGGTGAAGAGGGGGTGATGGGAAGGGGTGAAGAGGGGGTGATGGGAGGGGGTGAAGGGAGGGGGTGAAGGGAAGGGAAGGTAATTTTTTTTATTTTTAAATAAAAAAAAAAAATGAATAGCAAACTCAAAATTGCAAAAAATTGCAGTTTCATAGTTGAACAAGAGTAAAAGGGGGATTTTATTGGGGAAGCTATTGAGATATGAGAAGGCAACAATAACTTCTCATCTTTTTATGCCCTATGTAAATTCCTGATGGACGCAGGTCCCTCTAGATATTCGTCAGATGTCCATTTTATCTTCTCGCATGTCAGAGACGAATAATGGAGAATTCTTGTTTAAAGCAGAAGAGCTAAAACTAGTTAAAGGCTCTAAATTTGAGGGGTGCATCTTAAAATCCGAATGTAGCTTACCGGGGGTGGTGGAGAGGGGTCACAGGAGGCAAGGAACTGCTGTGCGCGGGCATTGCTCTGTGCGGCGGGCAGCGAGGCACAGGCCATTCTGAAGATGCCGGCAGTGCGGTCTTTCAAATAATGGCGTCCAGAGTCTATGCGTGTGCAGATGGAGCTCTCGGCTCAAGACTCCAGCCACCATTTCCTTGAAGCCCGCACCGCCGACATCTTCAGAATGGCCAGTGCCTCACTGACCGCATCAAGCACTAGCATATAGCAACGCCCGCTGCTCCAGCACAGCACCGCAGCCCGTAGTGAGCATGTGGGCCCCCCTCTGCACTGCCCGCATCATCGCCGTACTCCAGTACCACCCCTGCCTCCTGTGACCCCTGATCCACCACCGCTGCCGCCCCCCTCCGGTAACAAACCACCGGATTATAAAACTGACTCCAATTTTTTTTTTTTTACCTTTTCTTTTATCTCTAACTTTAGGGTGCATCTTATAATCTGGAGCATCCTATATAACGAAAAATACGGTAATGTGTTTGACGGGGTTGGTTGGTCGAATGTTCCAAGAGAGCTGTACCTTTTATTTTTGGCAGTCCCTTAGACAATGAATGGAGCAGAGGTCCGCTTCATGCAGAGCACGGTTCTCAGGATAACGGGGACCCCCAGCAATTCTTGCCCATCTCTACAAAAGGGGGGATAACTTCCAATCTTTGAAAAACCCTTTTATTCTCCCACGGCGAAAGTTAGCAGCCATCGGAGAATTGCATCACATGAAATGGACGGTTACACATCGGCAGAAAGAGGGGCAACACCGCATTCTCCCTCTATAGCGTCTATGCACCCCAATACAGCATATGGACTGGGCTCCGTTAAAAGACACATTTAATGTTGCTAAAGAACGAGGTGCTATGTGCCTGTGGTCTCTCTGTTTTTTGTTTCTTCACTAACGGACCTATAGGTGAGGCCAGGTCTGTAAAATATCTGCCCCCATTGTTGGAGCTAAAGACGTGCGCTTTAATACTGTGCCAGTTTAGGAAGAAACGTAGATCGTTTAGCTCTGGTGAGCGAGCAGAACAGATGTGAAAAATGAATGGTCCTCGGGCTAAATGAATAAATACGGGGGATGGTGTTTACTCAGAGGGGTGTGTGGACTGCGCCGTACAAAAGAGCGCCGGAATAAATTACAGGTTCTGGAAATCTTAAACAATCGCCTAATTTACGGTACGCTCCATGGCCAGTGTTTGTCACATGCAAAACTTATGTACAGAGTCAACTCCATTGTTTCCCTTCTTAGGAATTCTAACGTATGATGCATGCCGGGAGTTATACGCCATCTGCGTCTGCCGAACGTGCTCGTAAGGAGACCCTGTCACAGGGGATCCCTCCGCGAGTTTAACACATTATATACTCCAAGTGTGTCCCAAGCTACATGTATGATTTTAGACATCTCAATCTCACTATTAAAGGGAATCGGTCAACAGGTTTTTGCTACCTCATCTCAGAGCAGCATGATGTAGGCAAAGAGGCCCTGAGTTCAATTATATATCACTTAGATTAGTGGCTGCAGCAGTTCTGAGAGTGAAAGATTTTAGAATTTGTATGTAGCAGTGCTGGGAGAGCTGCCCTTGCCCACACCAGGCTTTGTGTACACTTCCATAGACAGAAGCTGCTAATCACTGAAGAAGGCGGAGTCAGACTAAAGCTGGGTTCACACACAACGACGTCGCTGTTACGTCACCATTTCCTGTGACGTAACAGCGACCTTAGATGATCGCTAGTAAGCTGTCAAACATGTAATTTTAAGCAGCGACAGAGCAGCGATCATAGCGACCTCGACGGTCGTTGTGCGGTGTCACACGCGTTGTTATGCGACAACTCAGACCTTGATAGAGGCGTGGTGTTTACCCCTAGACATGTTTTGCGTTGCCTATTTTCACGCCCCTTTGTTCCGATTGGTGATCGCTACAGTGCCTTTGTGTTGCCTTTTTTCACGCCCCTCTGTTCCGATTGGTGATCATTACAGCGGCGCCAGATTGGGTGACCGTGCCAAACAAAGGAAGATGCAGTAGTGCTTTCATTCTATTTAATTTCATTCAGATCCACAAAGAACGATACACTAGCGACACCAGACAGAGACTCTACTACGTGGAACAAAGAATGGAACTTAAAGAATGAAATCACTGTAACGCCTTCGGCAAGTTACCCAATCGAAACGCTGTTGTAACCACCAGTCGGAGTCGTAGGGGCATTGGAAAATACGCCACAAAAACACGCCCTTGTCCTGCCTTCAGTCATACGTCACTGCTTTCAGCGTCGTCGCGACCATCGCTGCTGCGGTGTCAAACACAAGGATGCAGAGCTTATCATGGCGCAGCGGGATAGCAGCGATCAAAAAAATGACCTGGAACATTCAAGGAGTGAGCAGCGATTTCGCAGCAGGGGTCTGATCGTTATGTGTCACACACAGCGACGTCGCTGTTGAGGTCGTTGCTACGTCACAGAAAATGGCGAGTTAGCAGCGATGTCGTTGTCGCTGTGTGTGACACCACCTTAAAGGCCCAGTCACACACAACGACTTACCAGTGATCCCGAAAACGATGCGACCTGATAGGGATCGCTGGTAAGTCGCTGGTTGGTCGCTGGTGAGATGTCACACAGTCAGATCTTACCAGCGATGCAGGAACGATACAGGTCGCAGTAGCGACCTGTATAACGATCTCCGCTGTCATTGGGACCCTGTCACACAGTGTCAAACACAGCGATGTGTCCTGCCCTTTCTTTGAAGAAAATGGCCTGGACCATTGCGCAACGACTAGCGATCTCACAGCAGGGGCCTGATCGCTGGTAGATGTCACATATAACGAGATCGCTACTGCATTACGGAAACCGTGACTCAGAAGCGATCTCGTTATGTGTGAAGGTACCTTAACTCACATACTGCAGAGACCCACTAATGATAAAGATATGAGGCTTAAGCTAACACTACAGGTAAACAAAAAAAAAGACCGAGATAACAGACACAGGGATGAAGTTTTAACACTTGCAGCATGCTGTCTTCAGGTTACATTACAGAAATCTGCTGACAGAGTCCCTTTAACATTTCAAGCTTTACATAAGTAATGCATGTTTCCGAACTGTCTAAGTGACTGGCTGCATTACTACCGGATAGCAACAGTATTGCAAAAAAAAAGTGGCTTATTATAGGTCACCTACGTCTGATCACTGCAGGTCTGCCTGATATCATGCCAGCCAAGAGTAAGGAATAAAAAGGAGCTGGAAATGCACAGCTACATGCACTTTGTAGTGGTCATTTTCAAGCACTGCAGTTCAGCCTACAGAGCTGTGCTGTTCTGGCTCCGTACACTGCCTACTTCTATAGGACGTGGCACCAGGTATCAGCTGATCAGTGAGGATCTAGAAAGTCTGAATAATTAAGTCATGGGAAACTCAAATACCATGTTAAAAGGGGTTGCGTAAATTTTAAAATGTTCTTCCCACAAACCCACACCCCTACCCTTCAGAACCGGATGATAAATGCCATACAACTCCAGGCACATTTAAGTGAGGTGAGAGGCCCCCCAAGTGTCACGTCAGACCATTCAAAACCATTTACATCAGTGTGGTTTATGAGCTAGACGACCTGCAAGGTACCTGACCACACCACCAGGCAAAGGCATCACCTACGCTGGACGAGGAACCAGTGAGCCTCAGTGTTGTTCACCGATGACTGTAGATTCACACTGAGCAGAAATGATGGCGGCCAACAATGGTGGAGATGTCATGGAGAGCGCTATTGATCAGCCTCTGTTGTCACCAGACGAGCCTTTGGTGGTGGTGATGTTACACTGTGGGTATGGTATGTCTGGTCAATACAGAACTGCCCTACATTGAGTAAATACTACAGGGACAGCCCCTACTACTGGAATAACCTCTTTGATTCAGTCATTGTGCCTCTGCATAAACACCGGCCTAATTTCATCTTCATGGAGGACAATGCTCCAGCTCATCGAGGTCACATCATTAGGGAATGGCTGCTGGAGACTGGGAAACTTCAAATGGAGTGGCTGCACTTTCACCAGACCTGAATCCCATAGGAAACCTATGAGATCAGCTGAGTCGCCGTGTAGAGACTTATCTTTGTACCCTAAAACCTCAATGACCTGAGGGCCACCCTTCAAGAAGAGTGGGGGCCAGCCCCAAAGACAATAATTCCACTTGTGACCAGCAGGAGGCACTGTTGTCAGCTGTAGTAGATCCTCAAAGCCACATGACAAGTTATTGAGACATTGACATTTTGGGGGGTATACCCACCACTGGTGTTGGCCTCTGTTTCAACAAATTGTATGAGATGAGCAAATCACCATTACATACTTCTACTAAAATACCCTAGTTTCATGATAAAACATCCCTGTAGCGTGAACTTTTCACTTTTACATGAATTTCACCCAAAAGTCAAATATACACAAGAGAGTGAATGCAAGGTTTCAGACCCACTGGCTCCTGGATCACAATATTATATAAGAAATAAAGGCTGCACTCCACCTGCTACAGCTTGACAATAGGGTGAGCAGATTTATTCCACAGCTAAAGTATATTTTGGGCATTGAATAAACAATTTCATATAAATTCGGGTGCATTTTGACACCACTAGGGGGAGCTCCATGAAGACATATACTGTTAAAAAGCTATGAATTGTTGTTTTGTTTTTGTTTTGTTTTTTTTAGCTCCCCCTGGTAGCAGCCGAATGCAGCTCAAATTTCCCATTGTGGTGTAAACAAAAACACGGAGCACAGTGAAAAAGATCGATCCCTATTAAGATTATGTTATCTAAATGGGTTTGAGCTTCTGCTTTTTTAATTAAATAAGTATATATTAATGCAGTTATTTTCTGTAAAACTATAAATCAGTCTTTATGGTTTTAAGCGTCGATAAACATTTTAAGAGATTAAAACTTACAGCATGCTGCATGATATATGGCTGTGGCTGCATCCAGGAGGGACTTGGCACCTAGAAAAAAAACACAGCAATAAGAGGAGGATTGTTGTAATCAGTTTGTCAGTAACAATTAGGATAGTGGATCTGTTCTCACCCCTGCCCCACCAAAAATTTCTTTTTCAGATTCACAGTATTATCAGAAAAATTCTGCATTGGAAACTCAAATTTTTATAATCTTGCTACTTTAAATTTTTTTTCCATCTCTTTACACTTCCCGTGGCTCCTTTTTTCACAGATGAGCACATATGGGTTCCCCGTGGTCTGAAAGATTGTAAACTTTGCAATTCTGAATTTGCCTTTTGTTAATAAATTTCCAGCACAATGGTAGAATTATTCACTGAGGACCGCTTCTGGAAAATCATGACTAATATGTAAAATAAAAAATTAATTCTTCGCTGCAGACATTTCTATTTCTAAGGTTCTCAATGCCTTTCAATTACTATGGTGCTTCTGTGGTCAGGCAATAGTCTTACCATTAGTTTTCACAAAAAAAAATAAAAAAAAATGTATAATATATACACATATACATACACATATATATCACATATATATATATTATACATGCACATACACATCACATATATGGTGTGTAATAGTGTAATATATAGATAATTATTATCTAATACAGTGTGAGTGTAAGATAGAGAGAGATATATATATATTATATATATATATATATATATATATAATATATATATATATAATATATATAATATATAATATATATATAATATATAATATATATATATATATATATAATATATAATATATATATATATATATATATATATAATATATAATATATATATATATATATAGATAATATATAATATATATATATATATATAGATAATATATAATATATATATATATATATAGATAATATATAATATATATATATATATATAGATAATATATAATATAGATAGATAGATAGATAGATAGATAGATAGATTATATATATATATATATATATATATATATATATACATATATATACATATACATATACATATATACACACTGTGTTCTAAAAAGCAACATGTCACTTATTCCGTGCGCTTTGGATGCAGGTCCCGCTCGGTCTATGGTGGGGGCTGCATCCAGAGTGCATTAAATCGGCTTTTCACTGCATTCATTACGCAGAGTTTCTGCAGCGATTTGAAGCGCACATGTGCTGTAAAATCGCTGCAGAAATTTCTGCAGGGACACAACGCAACATGGGCACATAGCCTTAGGCAAGAAAAGAGGTGGAAAGTCAGCACAAGGGCCATACAAGACAGTGGAAAAGACAGAATAAGGATCTGTACACACATTGCTTTTTTCATGCTTTTTTTTCTTTGCAGATTTTAATTAATACTGCAAAGAAAATCGCAACCCAGCAAAGTCTATGAGAATCCTGAAGTGCTGTGTGTATATTGCTTCTTTTTTCTGTGCAGATTTTGTGGCAGAAAAAGAAGCAACATGTCAATTGGGGTGGCACGGTGGCTCAGTGGTTAGCACTGCAGTTCAAATCCCACCAAGGACAACATCTGCAAGGAGTTTGTATGTTCTCCCCGTGTTTGCGTGGGTTTCCTCCGGGTTCTTCGGTTTCTTCCCACTCTATAGACATGCTGATAGGGAATTTAGATTGTGAGCACCAATGGGGACAGAGTTGCTGATGTGTGTAAAGCACTGTGGAATTAATAGTGCTATATAAATGAACAAATATTATTCTTTCTGCTTTTATCATGTGTTTTAACTATCTGATTAGATTAAAAAAAAAAATGAAAAAAAAAGCATAAACATGTAAAAAAATCAACTTTTCAACAGCTTTTTTTCCTGCCAAGAGATGCAATCTTATGTGCAGGCAAAAAAAAAAAATCTGCTGCATGCGCACACAGCCTAAATCTGGGTTCTCCCATTTCGGGTGGCAAAGCCAACGCCATAACGGGAGGATGATGCTGATTTTTGCTCATTTATGTATTATGTATACTACTGGTAATAAAATTAAAAAAAAAAAAAAAAAAAGAAAATATAATAAAATACACATACACACACAAAAAAAAAAAACAACAACTTTGCATCAAGTGTGCAGCATGTGAAGTGCTAGCCTAAATATTACTTTATCACATTCCAGTAAAAATATAAAAGGATTATCCAGTTGTACAATATTCCCACCATTTGTTTAAATTGTGTCAATATGCAGAATTCTATAAACAAACAAAAACAAGGCACAGGACACTGGTGGGCACTTTCCAGGGAGCGCACACACTATCCCCCACACTCACTGGTAAAATGGACAGTGTCATACACAGTAAGGGATACCCTCAATTCGACAGTGCTGAACGGTGTATTTATTTTTGAATTTTTAGCTTTTTTTAGTTTATGACTTTGTTTTTATTTCTTTGTTACATATTGACTAACGGAAAAGTGAAAAATCCGGCCAACACTACCGGTAGCAGCAAATATTTAATGTTCAAATCCTGGTGTCCCGGTGTTAATGTATGAAGCAATATAGGTTACTTCTGCTCTGCCATCTGTTTTGGAGATCATATAGAGCAGGAGGAATCCAGTGCGCTCTGTCTAGACACGGCAAACAGAACATTTTGTAATTCTGTAGCAAAGATGGTAAAAACATAACAGAAAAAATGGACATAAAATAAAGCATTTATAACATCTGTATCTATGCTGTAATAACAGTCACATGAAAAGTGATGCTAAAAAGGAAGAACAGGTTCTGTATGTCACGTACTTTAGGGGGTTTTCAAAAAAATAATAGGGGTCCAGTTATTAACTATATGTCACTACTTATCAGTAAAGCATGTCCGCCATTTATTTTCATCAGTGCGTTCTGCTTCCTCCAGGCCAATTAATCCTAAAGAACCCATCATCACCTCTCCTGACATATCAGTTTTAATAAATAATTTACTTTTATGAGAAATGCAAGTATTCTGTTGTGTGGCTCCTCTAGATTTACTATTATACCATCCAGTCTCGTCAAAGGCTCATGTCCATATATTCTGAAACTAGAAAAATGGACAGCATGCCAGGGGGTATTTTCCATGAGCCTTATTCCATCAAAAACGTATGCAACGTTTCACCCTACCAATGGGCTTTTTCAAGCATGTATTCCGAGTCTATCAGCACTGATTGGACAGTAACAGGTGACATAGGTGGAGAACGGGGGGTGGGGACAACAACTGGTAACCCCTACATGACAATCCTGCTCAAAAATCTCTAAGAATAGTAGAACTAAAAAGAGATATATTATATATACATCTACAAATAATATAACAAAAAAAAAATTTATATTATATATATATATATATATATATATATATATTTATATTATAAATATATATACATATATTTATTACACGTACACACAGTCATGGCCAAAAGTTTTGAGAATGCTACAAATATTAATTTTTACAAAGTCTACTGCTTAAGTTTTTCTAATGGCAATTTGCATATACTCCAGAATGTCATAAAGAGTGATCAGCTTAACAGCAATTACTTGCAAAGTCAATATTGGCTAAGAAAATTAACTTTAACCCCCAAAACACATTTCAACATCATTGCATTCCTGCCTTAAAAGGAGCAGCTAACATTGTGTTAGTGATTGTTCCATTAACACAGGTGTGGGTGTTGATGAGGACAGGGCTGGCGATCAGTCATGATTAAGTAAGAATGACACCACTGGACACTTTAAAGGAGGCTGGTGCTTGGTATCATTGTTTCTCTTCAGTTAAGCATGGTTATCTCTAAAGAAACACGTGCAGCCACCATTGCTCTGCACAAAAATGGCCTAACAGGGAAGAGTATCGCAGCTACAAAGATTGCACCTCAGTCAACAATCTATCGCATCATCAAGAACTTCAAGGACAGAGCTTCCATTGTTGCCAAAAAGGCTCCAAGGCGCCCAAGAAGGACCAGCAAACGCCAGGACCGTATCTTAAAACTGTTTCAGCTGTGGGATTGGACTACCAGCAGTGCCGAGCTAGCGCAGCAATGGCAGCAGGCTGGTGTGAGTGCTTCTGCACGCACTGTGAGGCGGAGACTGCT
This sequence comes from Anomaloglossus baeobatrachus, assembly GCF_048569485.1. NCBI lineage: Eukaryota > Metazoa > Chordata > Amphibia > Anura > Aromobatidae > Anomaloglossus > Anomaloglossus baeobatrachus. Next base: position 43,626,850 of record NC_134359.1, read on the forward strand.
TGAGCAAGGCCTGGTTTCAAGGAGGGCAGCAAAGAAGCCACTTCTCTCCAGAAAAAACATCAGGGACCGACTGATATTCTGCAAAAGGTACAGGGAGTGGACTGCTGAGGACTGGGGTAAAGTCATTTTCTCAGATGAATCCCCTTTTTGATTGTTTGGGACATCTGGAAAACAGCTTAGGAGAAGAAGAGGTGAGCGTTACCACCAGTCTTGTCTCATGCCAACTGTTAAGCATCCTGAAACCATTCATGTGTGGGGTTGCTTCTCAGCCAAGGGAATCGGCTCACTCACAGTCTTGCCTAAAAACACAGCCATGAATAAAGAATGGTACCAGAAATGTCCTCCAAGAGCAACTTCTCCCAACTGTCCAAGAGCAGTTTGGTGCCCAACAATGCCTTTTCCAGCATGATGGAGCAGCTTGCCATAAAGCAAAGGTGATCACTAAATGGCTCATGGAACAAAACAGAGATTTTGGGTCCATGGCCTGGAAACTCCCCAGATCTTAATCCCATTGAGAACTTGTGGGCAATCATCAAGAGACGGGTGGACAAACAAAAACCAACAAATTCTGGCAAAATGCAAGCATTGCTTATGCAAGAATGGACAGCTATCAGTCAGGATTTGCTCCAGAAGTTGATTGGATTGAGAGCATGCCAGGGAGAATTGCAGAGGTCCTGAAGAAGAAGGGTCAACACTGCAAATATTGACTTGCTGCATTAACTTATTCTAACTGTCAATATAACCTTTTGGTCTCATAATATGATTGCAATTATATTTCTGTATGTGATGTAAACATCAGACAAACAATTAAAAAACAGAGGGCAACAGATCATGTGAAAATATCATGTTGGTATCATTCTCAAAACTTTTGGCCATGACTGTATATGTTTGTTTTTTTGCTATTTCATGGGTATCAGAATAAATAAAATATTTATATATTTATATATATATATATATGGAGTGCCATCAGTCTTTTTGTCTAGTCTGGGGAAACAACACCCCTGCGATTAGTCAAGGCCCTAATTAGCATAGGAACAGCGCACTTTGTAAATGGGTTTTGTTTTTTTGCACAAAGATTTTAGTGAATAGCGTTATACAGGGCTGTTTAGGGCAAGGAATTTTGGCATACACATGTGAATGCTGCTGGGTTGGAGGGCAGAGTCGCCCTGAGAGGTTCCCTTTAATTGTAGCAAGGGCATAGGAATGATAAACTACAAGAAACGTAACCACCAGCAGGCCCTGTACAGGGGAGACACACTACAACCATTCTTTAGCGCAGGCCACAGGCGAACTCCCAGTTTCGAGAGGAATGAATCTGGCTGACCTCCATCACGGCACCCCTGCCCACATCACAGCTCAAAAATACACATTACTGGTGGTCTGTGGCCAATCCAGGGATCCACAGTTTAATTCGACTTTCATATACCCAAAATACCATGGAAGTTTTTAATTAAAATCAAAAATTGCCATTGTCTATGAGCTGAAACTTAAGTCGGGCTTTGACCACCCCGGTCCACGGCCAAACCATGTGGTTGAAAGCACAACCCAACGCGCTCGTCTCTGCCAAGCAGAGAGAATAATGAGATCCACTTTACGAGCTGCCGTGGTATGGAAGCCCAGAATTTTCTCTGAAGCATTATTATAGAGTTTTTTTTCCCTTTCTATATTTCACAGTTTTATTTGCACGGTATTTCAAGATTTTGTTTATAAAAAAAAAAAAAAACCAAAAAAGTTAAAATTGCAATAACTGGCAGGACGAAGAGTCTTTAAACTAGATACAACAGTTTCTGGTTTGGCTTGGGAAGGAATTTTTGGGACCTCGCCTGGCTTTTATACGGTTACTAGTTTTTGGACTAATTTGACGGGGTTGCATGACTATATTTTTCCAGTTCAGCAAATTACATCTATTGTGTGCGGAGGCTTCTTGTACTGTAAATAAAATGCTATTTTTTGGGGAAGGAGACCTGCACGACATAACTTAATAAAGTGTTTTCATGGCGGCCTGAGCACTCACGCCGCTATATAAAATACACTGGCGGATTGGCAGCACAAAGTAATAAAATATAACTGGATTATCTTTAATCCCTTAAAGGGGTATTCCAGGAGTACACATGGATATCCTATACTTTGGATTGGTCATCATTGTGTGCTGGGTCAGACCATGTTTGTCTGATGCTGTGCCTGAGTGTTTAAGACTGGTGCAGAAGAGCGTATAACTCAGGCCTAGGCTATCCAATTTTTGATCGGACAGCACACTGACCCATGTTATTCATTATGGTGTTCAGATGAATGATTTTTTAGAGAGAAAAAAAAATTGCAGCAATTTACGGACTAGAATAGTTTATGTAAATGGTGGCTGCTTCTGCAATCGTCCGATATTTGGAAGAACACTCGGAGCTGATCGTGTGTGCGATTTGCGGAGTTGACTGGCGCAACTTTTCATATGTGGTGATGAGCAAATTGCTCTGTAAGCATAAAGAGCATTTTGATGCCCAGGAGCGTGGTATTCGTCTACAGAGTATAAGGCTATGTGCCCACGGGACATCGTACCCACGGATTTTTTTGCAGGTTTCACGCAGTTGCTCCCCCATTGCTACGAGATTCGAGCAATTTTGTTGCGGTAAACCTGCAGGACAAGTGCGGAAATACCTGTGGACGTCCCGGCCTCTATCTCCATAGTGGTAAGGCGGGACATCCGCATATATTTCCGCATGAGTAATTTGACATGCAGTTACGTGCGGCTGTGGGGAATCCGCAGCCGCACATACCGCAGCACTGATACAGCACTCTCAAAATCTCATAGGATAACATGGGGAGTGTCTGTACTTGCGTAAACCTGCAGATTTATCTGGAAAATACAGATAAATCCACGGGTTTTCCGCAGCAAAATCCATGGGTACGTTGTCCCGTGGGCACATAGCCTAATGGAAGTCAATGGGGAACTCAAGCACTTTTACGGGAAAATCTTCCGGAAAAATGTTGAGTTCCCCATTGACTTCCATTATACTCTGTAAACGAGTACCAAGCATCCGAGTATCAAAATACTCTTTATGCTTACCGAGCTGTTTACTCATCACTATTCATATGCTTATAGGCAGCCAGCCTCCATCTGATGATCCTTAGATGTCCTCCACCATCACACATTGAAGCTAGAGTTGAGCGAGTTCCTAACTATTTGTACTCGCTATACACATAACGGGTACGGTCTAATAGTCGCGTATTCATTCCCAATAGCGTGTGCAATGCAATTCAATGGGGAATACTCGGAATGTAATGAGTAACCCGAATGTTGTACAATTCGTGTGAGTAGTGAACAGTGCGGAATTCCGGTTACTCATTACATTGCGAGTATTCACCATTGACTTGCATTGCACACGCTATTCGGAATGAAGCCGCGAGTAATAGACAGTACTCGTTATGTGTACAGAGAGTACAAATAGTTAGGTACTCGCTCAACTTTAACTGAAGCCTTTCTTAAAAGAGAAGTTATCAGAAATTAAGGCTCCAAACACACCAACCATCTGACATTCAGAATCTTAACAGGCCGACAATCATATCCATCATTATTCTGATGAAATAAGCATAAGATAAGACGTAATTTTAAAAAACCGCACACAATATATTCTAATGTCTTGTAAGGAGTCAGAGGGGTGGAGCCACTCCTTTGAAGAGTCCATCTGACCAGTCATCCTTTTGGATTGATTGGCATTTCAGAATCTTTGTATGTCATTGTGCACATGTGCAGTAAAGGTGAAACTTTTCTAAAACCAAACTAATCAGCTTTTCTTCATTCCACTTAACTCCCCTACCCGATCTATCCATTACATTATAATTTCCCCTGTACTGGGGAGCCCTCAGTCTCACCGTAAGCCTTGACTCTGCTTTATCCGTCAAACCACACAACCAAAGTTTTTCACCTCTTGCCGCCTATAACTCAAAAATATTTCCAAGGTCTGTCCTTTCTTAAACCTTGGAATCTACTAAAATGCTAGTGCTGCCCTCATCATCTCCCATCTGGACTACTGCAATATCCTTCTCTGAGGCCTTTCTTCCAACAGTCTCATACATCTGCAATTCATCCTCAACTCGGTTGGCCGATTAATCCACCTCTCCCCTGACTATACTTCTGCTTGTCTCATCAGCAAATCCCTTTGTTGGCTCCCAATTCCTTAACGTATCTAGTTCAAATTACAAACTCTGACCTACAAAGCCGTCCATAATTGGTCTCCTCCAAACATCGTCGAATTAATCTCCTGATATCTTCCCACATGCAATCTCAGCTTCTCCAAAAGACCTTCTTCTCCTCTCCACACATGTACATTCCTTGCTCAATCGCCTCTAAAACGTCTCCTGGGTATCCTCCATCCTCTAGAATTTTGCGCCCCAACACGTCCGGTTATCCACCACATTCGGAACGTACTTGAAAAGATGGGTTTTGAGATTCCACATGGAAGTTACAGCTGGCAATGACCCTGCTGCCACCTCACCACCGCCGGAGCAGCCGCAACCCCCCCAACCTATTGTCTCCATCCTGCTGCAGAACCCTCCTTCTGTTCTAGTCTGTCAATGTTAATTTGTACATTGTAATTTGTACGCAAAACCCTTTTTTTACACGTGCAGAATTAAAGAGTCAATGGTGTGCTAAAATAATAATATTCATGATTAGAACCACCAGATATCTTCGGAAGAGACTTGTGATGACTTAGCCTGTAGGCTAAAGCGGTTCAGTGTAAGAATTGGCTCAACCCTTATGTGACATTGCAGGTCATTACAATATAGACGCTCCACCTTAAAAAGGACTCCAGTGACTCTTTACAGATCATAAAAGTGTAGTGCACACAGTCCAAAGTACATTTTCTATTTATACTTGAATAATGGTGGTGGCAATTTCTAAGCCTAAATCCGAAAGACATGCTTCCTCTGGGACGGGGCAAAAAGTAGGCGGTGAAAGAAGCTCCGACATCACGATTTGTAACTGGTGGATCCTGTATAACCCCAGCTGTGTATAGAGGTGATATCAGTCACTGTCATCCTGCTTGTAATGATAATGAGACTACTGAAAAGTCTTCTGTAACAATAGGGAGGTATAATTCTAATACAGAAAACTAAAGCTGGTGTCACACACAGCGACAACGACAACGACGTCGCTGCTACGTCACCATTTTCTGCTGTGAGGTCGCCGGTCGTTGCTGAATGTCCAGCTTCATTTTTTGGTCGTCACTCTCCCGCTGTGACACACACAAAGCTGTGTGTGACAGCGAGAGAGCGACGAAATGAAGCGAGCAGGCAGCAGGAGCCGGCGTCTGGCAGCTGCGGTAAGCTGTAACCAGCGTAAACATCGGGTAACCAAGGGAAGACCTTTCCCTGGTTACCCGATATTTACCTTCGTTACCAGCCTCCGCTCTTGCTGCCAGTGCCGGCTCCTGCACTGTGACATGTGGCTGCAGTACAAATCGGGTAATTAACCCGATGTGTACTGTAGCAAGGAGAGCAAGGAGCCAGCGCTAAGCAGTGCGCGCGGCTCCCTGCTCTCTGCACTGTGACATGTAGCTGCAGCACACATCGGGTTAATTAACCCGATGTGTACTGTACCTAGGAGAGCAAGGAGCCAGCGCTAAGCGCGGCTCCCTGCTCTCTGCACATGTAGCACAGCGACGTTATGATCGCTGCTTCTGCTGTGTTTGACAGCTAAGCAGCGATCATAACAGCGACTTACAAGGTCGCTGTTACGTCACCGAAAATGGTAACGTAACAGCGACGTCGCTGTCGCTTAGTGTGAACCCAGCTTAAGGTTTAAAAAAAAAATAAAAACGTAAAATAGATGTAAATAAATATAAATCTAAATAAAATAAAAATGTAAAATAAATGTAAATAAAAAATAAAAAAAATGTAAAATGTAAATAAAAATCTAAATGTAAATTAAAAAAAAAGTAAAATTTAAAAAAAATAAAATAAGTAAATAAAATGAAAAAAAATGTAATGTAATACATACTATAACATCTGCAAATATTTGTATAAAAAAAACAAAAAAACCCACACATTTATCATAAAAAGCTAATGTAAACAAAGCTCATTTTCTGATTACACTGTAAGAATCTGACTTTTTTGGGATGTTCGTAAGGGCACAGTCAGATGACCATATAACATGGATGATCTGATTGCAATGCTTGGACTGGCCGGCAGGCTCTCCTGACCCGAGCATGTGTACTTCTATGTAGCGGTCAGAGCACTGCGATGATATCGTTGTCCCTGTTATATGGTCATCTGACTGCGCCCTAAGTGTTATTTTTATTTTTGGTACAATACAGATTGACCGTACACTTTTGTACTACTTGTAGACCATTAAGCATGAACAGATTTCCATGTAGGACAATAATAATTACATTAATCATGACATGATGTCCCCATGCAGGAAAAGGCTGTCAGCCAGTGAACTGCGGGTCCAAAAAAGCAGAAAAAAAAAAAAGCTCTGGAAAGCAGAAACTGGGTCATGTAATACATCAAAGACGCTCTACAATGCACAAGACACGGATCTTTAATTATACCAATTTAGGTGATAATGGACTGAATCCGCAGACCAGTCAGCCTCAACGAGAGTGATCTCCGTTATCTCTGCTAAAATCCAAAATCTCATTCCAGGAATTGTGGCTCCTCGGGTTCTGAGCGACTCACCTGGTACGTTGAGACGGGAGATGCAATATAGGGGGTGATGGATGTTTGGGTGATCATTCTGTTTGTGGCAATGCTGTATGGCGGGGGATAGAACCTGCAAAATATACAAAGAGGTATCTAAGACAAAAATGCTTAATGTGTCTTCCCATGAGGAAATAAAATGTAAAGAATGAAATGTGAACTACAAGATTCAGTATGGTGACCCTCAGTGCTTATATCTGCAAAGACATCATCTTCTCACAGCTGTGCGTGATGTGGCCTCATTTTTAAAGAGAACCCCCACCAAATACCCTTTGGATATGCCAGAAATGTGAAACATGGGAATAAACCTTATAAAGCATATACAACTAGTCCCTAAAATTGTGGATTTTTCAATATTGTTGTCTGAGTAGTATTTCTTAACATAAACCCCCATAGTCCAGAAACCATCAGCACAATTTATAAAAGCTAGTATTCAAGTTAAGGAAGAATGAATGAAAAGGCACTTCCCGATAATAAAACTTCTAATCTTTATTGAAGCCTCATAAAAAAAAAAAAAAACACAACATGTAAAACCGCACAGCAGGTATGCAAGAGACATCTAGATGACAGACGTTTTGCGCTTTCCAGTGCTTCTATAGGTTAAGTTAGTCTGACATGTTTCGCCGCTAAGCTGGCTTCATCAGGGGTACAAAGCATACATGCGCTATAAGCTCTTGACTTGTGAGAAGCGTAATAACAAGAAAAAGCTTGAATCATTTCACCCTTGGGGCTGTTACAAACATCCGGTTTTTCGCCGGATTGGCGGATCCGGCGCACTTCAGTACAGTGTGATTCAGTACAATGGCAGAGCGACAAGCTCCGTCACATGCTGTCATGTGACCGGAGTTTGTAACCCGGACGTTGCCGCGCTGCCATTGTACTGTATCACACTGTACTAGAGTGCGCCGGATCCGCCAATCCGGCGAAAAGCCGAATATGTGAAAAAAAAGCCGAATATGTGAAACGGCCCTATAGTGCATGGAAAAGACTCCAGCAAACAGAATTAGAAGAAAAAAAAAATCAGCACTTTTTCCGAAATAAATGCCAATGGCATTGACCAAGGACCACGAAGGTCAGAAACATGTTGCCTTGCTCCTAGCCTATGCTCTCTACCTTGGAAGTATTTTTTGGATGTATTTTATCCGTTAAATAAGAGTTTTTGAATTTTATTCCGGGACAAGTGCTGTTATTTTTTTTTTTTTAATTCTATAAGCCCTTGATGGTTAGTGGCGAAACAAGTGAGGGGTGCTTGTATGGTAGGTTTTTATCAATTGTCTGCAGTAAACTGCCACCACAATTGACATCACGAAAAACAACTAGAACAGCAATAGAAGAGTTGAGAAAATGCTCAATTAAACAGTAATATTGGAAAATACACAATTTAGATTGTTAAAATTCTATTTAGTTGTACCAAATAAAAATATAAATTTAAGTGGATATGGTCAAAGGGGGACATTTTTTAAAAAAATTTGGCCAATTGTTGATGCATCCTGTATACCCTATACTGCCATTCTGTGTTGCGAACCCATTATTTAATAGATAGAATAATAGAATAATAATAATAATAATATTTATTCATTTATATAGCGCTATTAATTCTATAGCACTTTACATATATTGGCAACACTGTCCCCATTGGGGCTCCCAATCTACGGTCCCTAACTGTATGTTTTTGGAATGTGGGAGGAAACCGGAGAACCCGGAGGAAACCCACGCAAACACGGGGAGAACATACAAACTCCTTGCAGATGGTGTCCTTGGTGGGAATTGAACCCAGGACTCCAGCAGCACTATAGTTCATTATATGGACAACACAAACATGAAATTAAAAAGTTTAGAGTTGGGAAAATCACCTTCTGACATACCCATTTTGAATAGCAGCAGTGGGATCATAAGTCAGCGTCATTCCAGCCTGTGAAGAAGAAATATGTTCTCATCACCATCACACACAGTGCGCAGAAATCAAAAACCAGAGTAAAGCGATTTGCAACATGCTCAATCAAAGCCATTTCTTAACTAAAAGGCTACATCAACTTAATTATATTGCTCCTGTGCTTCTAAAAGATGAGGAAACTTTACAAATGATCTTAAAGCGCACCAAATCAGCAGGATTTTCCTATATAACCTACAACCAGTGTTATACTGGCGCTATCAGGCTGATTCTATACATACCTTTAGTTCTCAGCTAGGATGTATAGGTTTTGAAAAACAAGCAAGTTTGTAAAATGAGCAGCTTTTTGATTGGCAGCAGCTGCTGATCAGCTGATAGCTGGGGTGGGGTTTGATAGTGATTTCCGTCCCCCTGCCTGTTCCTCCCCCTATTTTTGCTAATTCTATTATAGAATCATTTCAGTAAGTGGCTAGAAGGACCTTTGCTGATATCATACCCATGTGACCAGAAGGGGTGGGGCCTCAGCCAACATAGCGGATACCAGGAAGCAACATTTTTCTGTTGGCTGAGGCCCCACCCTTTTTAGTCACATGGGTATGACATCAGCACAGGCCCTTCTGGCCACTTAGTAAAACGCTTCTAAAATGGAATTCGCATAAATAAAAGGGGGTAGGAACAACAGGAAGGGGGTGGGAATCACTATCATAACTTCCCCCAGCTATCAGCTGATCGGCAGCTGCTGCCATTCAAAAAGTTGAAAACTTTTTTTGAGGCAGTTTCATTTTAGGATGAGACTTGACTAGGAGTTTAGTAAATTGGATCAATTTTACAGCAAATATACCAAATGATATGTCCGCTTTTACAACAATTCTTCTATTACCCATTATATCCTAAATGAAAAATAATCAAATTGCAAATAGTGCCTGTTTAAATGGGAATAAATCAGTAGGTTTTTGCTATGTAATCTGAGAGCAGTGTGATGTAGGTGCCAAGAGCCTGATTCCAGGGATGTGTCACTTACTGGACTACTTGGTGCAGTTTTGCTAGTTACCCTGCTTTCTCTGCTGTAGATGTAGCAATAGTCAGAATGCTGAGCTGTATATGTTGCGGACGGGGAACAGACTACTGCAGGGGGCTGCTCGGGACGCTGTGATCCGGAATCGTTGCTGTGGCTCGAGTGGCAGCCGGACCCGGGCTCGTGCAGCTGTCCGTCCTCACAACTGAATAAAAGGGGTTATTTACAGAGGAGAGTTTGTCAGTGACGCCACCGGTGGGTCGCGGTGATTGTTGGTGACACCGCCACTGCCTTGGTATGGGGCACCCGGGGCTGATGGATCGGGGCAGCAGGATGATATCCCCTCCACAGGTAGGGGAGGTGTAGTCCCGGGGCCCAGGTGTAGGTGATATGCTGGGACGCAGTCTGCAGGGCTGGACGGGATGATACCGGTGTACTCACTGTTTTGAATAAAGTCACAGAGTCCAGATAGTAAACCAAGTGCCAGATACCGATAGCCTACGGAGGGGTGTGCTTGGGTCCTACACACCGGTAAGACAGAACAGTGGCCCTTCCTCCTGCACTTCTGTGTTGTTCTCCTGTGTGTTGACTAGTCCGCATGAAATGGGGAAAGTTCACTCCCTGTGACTTTTGTGTATTGGGAGCTGTGGCCCGCGAGATCTGACCCTTGGGATTTTTGCAGGCACTTGCAGACGCCCTATCCCCTGCGTTGGGCTTCCGTCTCGCTCTATCTGGGCTGCTGGTGGGACAAGACGTGGAATCTTGTTCCCTGCTGGCTAATTGACAAGGTGCTTAAAGCTGTGCCCGCCCTAGGGTCCAGGTACCCAGACTGTGCACGGCCTCCGGACCGGATTCCCGCTGTCGGCACCAGCGGGCTACAACCCTGCCCTGGTCCACTTAAGGTCTCACGCGACCGGATCTCCGTCGCCTGTGGCCCTGCTCTGCCGTCTGCCACCTAGTCAGCTCAGGTAGTCCGGGAGCTACAACCCCCGACCACACTACTCTCTCTTCCTGTCTCTACTTCACTCTCCTCACTAGACTCACTTGTTTCTTCCCCGCAACACCTCAGGACCCCTAGGTGGGCGTCACCATCTGCCTGGCTCCGCCCACTGGTGTGTCCCTATTGTCCTGGAGGGGACTAGGCTTTTGTGGCTGGTGTATGTACCTGTGTGTGGGTTTGTGTTGGAAGGCCAGGGAGGAGAGAATCCTGCATCTGGAAGATGGATGCAGTTTTCTGTGGAAACCTTATTTGTTAAGGGCGTCACATATATAACCACACCCACACCACTGATTGGCAGCTTCCTGTATACACTGTCGGCTGCCTATCAGTGGTGGGGGTGTGTTTACATAGATTAGCTAGACTGCCTGGCAGGAGACACCTAATCCTGCAATGATAATCTCCTGCTAAGAAAACACTGATTGTTTTGAAACCCCAGCAAGCTTCTGCACAAATGACATCTGTGGAATGAGGCTCTCTGCTCCAACATTATGCTGCACTCCGATTACATAGCAAAAACCTGACGACAGATTCCTTTAACATATTTTATTGTTTTAGGTCTACAGCTCATGTTTCCGTAGATGTATACTACAAACAAAACTTGTGTTTAGTCCGAGTCATCTGCCCCCTTATCTTGATAACCTAATGGTAAGAACTGGGTGCAGATGTTCTGGCATACGGATTAGACTTTCACGCCCTGAACCCTGATTAGAAGTGAAAAGTCACAAGGACTGGCCCTTCCATTCTCTAATGACCCCTCCATACACATTAGACCAACAGTGACCAAACACACTGATACTTTGTGTATTGGGGCCTCCCGGCTCTAACCCCAACTGACGAGGTCACTGGTATTTACTAGGTCCCAAAACTTAATGATATTGCGGCACACATCATAACTTCGCAACACAAACTAATAAATGCCAGAGATGAAGACTTCCCTGGTCTGGCTGCCATTGACGAGTGGCCAGTACAACAGAGAAAATCTTTTTTGTGCAACGAAGGAGTGTATGGAACGATAATAGTGGTGGCTACATCTCAAACTATCAATTAGAGGGTCAAGTATGGTTGATAGGTACTTTTGAAATAATAAATTCAAGACTATTAATGTCCCTTGCAACCAGGGGTGGACATACAATTGGTGCAACTTGTGCAGCCGCACAGGGGCCGAAGAGGTAATGGGACCACCCCACTCCCAAAGTAGGTGACATTGTGCATTATGATGAGCTACTGGAGTGGAAAGGGCCCATGTTTTGTTCTTTCATGGGGGCCATATTGTGTCTGAGCTCGCTCCTGCTTTTAACAAAGGCTGTTGAGCGAACACTACCATGCTCGGTACTTGTAACGAGTAGATATATGGTCGGATGGGTGCAAAAAGAGTTCCCGAGTATAATGCGAGTCAATGGGGGAACTTGAGCATTTTCTGGGAGATCTTCCGGAAAAATGCTTGAGATCTCCATTGACTACTACCATTATACTTGGGTACTCAAATTGCGCCCATCCCACTACTCTTTACAAGTACCGAGCACCCGAGCATTGTAGTGCCTGCTCATCACTAGTTACGTGTACTGAGCACCCGAGCATGGTAGTGCCCGCTCATCACTAGTTACTAGTACTGAGCACCCGAGCATGGTAGTGCTCGATCACTAGTTACGAATACCGAGCACCCGAGCATGGTAGTGCCCGCTCATCACTAGTTACCAGTACTGAGCACCCGAACATGGTAGTGCTTGCTCATCACTAGTTACGAGTACTGAGCACCCGAGCATGGTAGTGCTCGCTCATCACTAGTTACGAGTACTGAGCACCTGAGCATGGTAGTGCCCGCTCATCACTAGTTACCAGTACAGAGCACCTGAGCATGGTAGTGCCCGCTCATCACTAGTTACGAATACCGAGCACCCGAGCATGGTAGTGCCCGCTCATCACTAGTTACGAGTACTGAGCACCCGAACATGGTAGTGCTCGCTCATCACTAGTTACGAGTACTGAGCACCCGAGCATGGTAGTGCCCGCTCATCACTAGTTACGAATACTGAGCACCCGAGCATGGTAGTGCTCGCTCATCACTAGTTACGAATACTGAGCACCCGAGCATGGTAGTGCCCGCTCATCACTAGTTACGAATACCGAGCACCCGAGCATGGTAGTGTTCGCTCAACACTAGTTACGAGTACTGAGCACCCGAGCATGGTAGTGCTCGCTCATCACTAGTTACGAGTACTGAGCACCTGAGCATGGTAGTGCTCGCTCATCACTAGTTACGAGTACTGAGCACCCGAGCATGGTAGTGCTCGCTCATCACTAGTTACGAGTACTGAGCACCCGAGCATGGTAGTGCCCGCTCATCACTAGTTACGAATACTGAGCACCCGAGCATGGTAGTGCTCGCTCATCACTAGTTACGAATACTGAGCACCCGAGCATGGTAGTGCCCGCTCATCACTAGTTACGAATACCGAGCACCCGAGCATGGTAGTGTTCGCTCAACACTAGTTACGAGTACTGAGCACCCGAGCATGGTAGTGCCCGCTCATCACTAGTTACGAATACTGAGCACCCGAGCATGGTAGTGCTCGCTCATCACTAGTTACGAGTACTGAGCACCTCAGCATGGTAGTGCTCGCTCATCACTAGTTACGAGTACTGAGCAGCCGAGCATGGTAGTGCTCGCTCATTACTACGGATAAGCTCTGCATAGACAAATCGTACAATATTTTTATAATTAGTGCTACTTCCACAATAGAAATGTGGATGGTCCAGCCAGTGGAACCCCCAGCGATCCCGAAAACATGGGCACTTGGTTTAGAGAACAAGTCAAGAATGTAGGCTTGCTTGGGACTGCTGGAAATAGTGCTGCACATACTCAACTGGCTCTCCATTCAAACAAGATGGAGAACCCAGTTTTCTCAGGATGTCTGAGGGTCCAAGCAGTTGGATTCCCTGGCAATCAGTAAGTTATTCCCTATTCTATGGATAGGGGACAAAATTTGCAAAGTTGCAAATTTTTAAATTTCCATTTATAGACTGCAAAAGTCCACATGGGCTTCAAGCATCGCTATATCAACACCATTCAATGACTGGGGCTGAGGGAGGAGGTCGCCATTTAGAACTTGCAACCATGTAGCAGAAGATGGCAATTTCAGGCAACTCTGCATAAAACGAGTCTTTTTTGCAGATATAGAATCTGGATTGGAAGGTGTAGTTAATATATCTTTCGTTTTCAACTTTTAAACTATCGGTGTAAAAAGGTCAGGGATGAGCATGGAAGCGAAGCACAAGCAAATCGTAGAGCGAGCAGCTGCAGAAAGGAGGGCACCAACCTGTCAAACACACCCAAGCCATGCCTGCTCCAAGCCAAGAAGTCTTATATGAGTCATGGATTTAAGCTACTCATTCATGCCCCCACCCTGAAGTTTTATGGAAACACTTACAAGTCTCACCTCGCCCTCTCTCGGCCAGGCTCTTCCATTTTGGACGTATTTGTTCTGGGTCTGTCTCTTCTTCTGTCCTCCATCAGCAAACTTACAGAGCAGGGCTTCTGTGGGGGCTACAAAAAACAAAAAGGTGCAAAAAATTAAAAGCCAATTTATCCATCATGTACTTTCCTAGAGGACTGCTCAACATGTTAAATTGTAACTTACAAACTTATTAAACCTTGATACAACGTTTGCGGTCCATCATCAAATATTAGAACTGGAATTAATTATTTTGCTACGAAGTTATTTGGTATTTCCATCATCAACAGACTTTTGTATTAGGCTTGTTTCACACATCCAGCATTTCGCCAGATTGCCGGATCCGGCACACTCCAGTACAATGCAATACTGTACAATGGCATCACGGCAAGCTCCGATGACACGTGACCGGAGGATGTGACCGGAGCATGCCGCGACACCATTGTACAGTATTGCATTGTACTGGAGTGTGCCAGATCCGGCAATCTGGCGAAATGCCGGATGTGTGAAACGGGCCCAAGTCATATGAAACTAAGTCAACTTATCTGCAGGGTATATGAAAGGGGCTGTCCAGGACTGTGTGTATGGGGACCTTAAGGAGAGGCCATCAATATCAGACTAATGATGGCTGCACCCACAGATATGGACGTGTTCAGCCGATATTCTAATGTGCATTGGTAGTGCCAGGCAATTAATCATTTAGGGAGATTTCAACTGGTCATCTCCAATTTCGGACAGTCAATTTCTTAACTCTCCAGGATAAAAAGGTGGTGGCAGAGATGTCCGTCAGTGGCTTTCTCAGAAAACACAGGATTGCTTGGCACAAGTATGTGCTCATGTACAGTATATGGGAGAGATGGCTGTCTGCCACATGAAAGCATTGTTCTGCCATCAGTGATCTTAGGGCTAGGACACACCGAGTAAAACGGTCCGCGTGGAATGCAATTAAAAAAATATAAATAAATGCATTCCATCCTGACCCATGTTACTCTATGGGGCCATTCCCATCTGCGATTTTTTTTCTCAGCCCTAACACTAGAAGTCATTTAACATTTCTACCTTTGGAACCCAGAGATGGGTCGAATGACCTGAAGGATTTTAGCTAACATCCTATAATCACCGTCTTTTGTTCTGTAATTAAGGCCATTACTGTCGCACCACAGGAGGTTGTTGTTTTCCCATTGAGTTTAGCCATTTAGTTTCTAGTTAGTTCTATTCAGTTTATCATCAGTCATTTGACCCTCTTTCCGGACTTCAGCGGGGAGCTCGAAATTTCTGGGACTTCTAGTGTTAATCGGACCGAGAAAACAGTCGCAGCATTATGCTGGTGAAATACGATCATTTTCACTCGCACCCATACGTGTCTATGGATGCAAGAGAAACATCAGACTGCACTCGGATGACACCGGAGTGCAGTGCAATAATCGCATCAGCTGGCCATGGAGGAGATAGGGAGATTAGTCCCTTCCTGTCCTCCTCAGCTGTGATCAGATTGCAGGATCGAATCACAGTGGTATGACACTCGGCTCACACTCGCAGCACGGCGGGAGCAGAGAGTCGCATCCCATGAACTTGTATCGGATGCCATACCCTTGTGTGGGCTCCAGTCCTAAGGTGTATGGCCGGCTTTACAATAAGTCATAAATATTAGACCGGGTCGGTGGTCTGACACCCGGCATCTCAATCAATTAACATGACCCGCTGCGGCCATACATAGTGTCCAATGATTGGTGCACAGCTCCATACACAGTGTAAGTGTAGTGGTTATTCTAAGGTAGTGCATGTTAGCGTTCATGCCAAAAAATAAAATGCATTCCCTTTCCCTCCCCCTCCAAAAAAACTGGATCCTCATTTTAACGGCAAAGGCACTATGCGGCCTTTTGACTGTAAAAGGCAGAATAATGCAAAAGCATATGGAAAGTGATTGGTGTGAGGAGCGGGGGACGGAGTGCCTCCTGGCGCCAGCCGTATGACAGCCAGCAAGAGACCTCATTTGTGAGAACCTGCAGTCAGCCGTCCCCATGCTTAATTTATGTTTACACTCAGACGCTTCCCTTGACATCAGCCTGAAAATTTTTACATAGTCAATTAACACATCAGTCAATTTGCAGCCTGTGAACATGTTAGGACACATCCTGCCAAACTGATATGCAAAAATAAATAAAAAAAAAAAAAAAAATCAGAAGATATATGTTGCACCTTGCAAATCAACAACAGAAGCTTTAATATGCGAAAATTACGAAGGGTGAGAAATAAAAAAGGAGTCGCATCCTAATGGTGAAACTTTGCTGGTGTTATGGAGGACTTGGAAGCAAAGCGACAGTTCTCTTTGGGGCTAATTTGGAGCTTGCGGCCCCGAGCCCGGGTATCCCTGTTCTCCGGTCTTTAGCTGGCATCTACAGAAATGATCCCAGTATACCTGCTGAGCGGTGCACCGGGGGGAGCGCACAGCGGCTCAACCAGACTTATTATTCCATCTTATCCCCTCTCAGATCAGTCTCTGTGAATGTACCGCAGCCTCAAGCAAGCTCATTTTCTAACAAAGGGCTGGAAGAGACGATGTCTACATCCTGGCTCGGATACGGCTTCATAATTAAAGCTCTGCTAGATATGACGGAAACAAAGATGCATGGCAATCTTATTAACAATGCGTTCCTAATGGCTGCTCAGTCAGAGCTCGCTCTTATTGGAAAGAGGGGCAGCTGGGAATAAATACGGTGTCTTCAGGGTAGCACACGAGTATTACGAGGCTACGGTGGAACAGAAAGCTGGTCAAATTTACGAAGATCAGAGGACAGTGCTTATTAAAGCTATGGGGCGGTAGGGTTTTTTGTTTACAGGAACTGGATAAAAGAACCTCATCATTTCCATGACACTTGGGCCAAGTCCACATCTCCAGCTTTGCCAACAATACAGTTCTTCTGGCGCAGGAGTCCTACTTGAGTTTGGGTCATCCCTAGGCACAGCCCAGGTTTGGTCTTGTCTCTAGTTTGCACCGATGCTATACTGTCATGCGGTGTGTAATGGCAGCGTCAGGCTCTGTTCACACTGACTGCAAAGCCCGAGAGGCAACCTGATGTCTACTAATTGTTCAGCCAGAGCTGGGCGTCGGCTGTTTCATGTGCTCTGTTCCTCGGTGCTGCAGGAGTTAATTTCTGCTGACCTGGGGAACTCTGCTAGGAGCTCAGGTTGCCAATTGCTAATCAAAGTCATCTACTTCCTATATAAGATTCTGGATCTCAATACTCAGCGCCAATTATAGCTTCTGTTTTTGCTCCAAGCAATACCGGTCTTGTTGGTGAACCTGTTGATTGTGATCTCGCTGCGACATTGAGTGGTGTGAATGTTACCCTGTTGTGAGTTACTTTATTTCCTTTTTCTTTGCTCACCTGCACACATATTGTCTTTCCTTTGTGTTTTGAATGCAGTGTGTTAGAGTTTCTATTCTCCCTTGTCCGTGTCGCTTTGTGGGGTTTTGTTATTAGGTTTTCAGGCCCACCTTGAGGGTGGGGGAGAGGGGGAGTAAGACGAGGGCTGAGACAGGAGTCAGGGTCTCGCTGGGGGCTCGGACCTGGCTACCATCAAGCCTACCTTCGAGATAAGAGACAGCGCAGGGTCTCGTGTCTGAGGGCCAGCCTAGGGGTCCGTGACCTGTCAGTAATTACTTCATGAAATATACACGGCTTGGATATATGGAGTTAAACACGAGCTCAACATGCTGGTAGCTTGCCAGGCAGTGTCGTCCATCCAAATCCCAATCCTGCAAACTTGCCATTATGGAGGCAACAGAGGAGGGAAGGGTCCACGTCAAACCTACGACATCTGGCTTTCCAACAAGAGCAAAGCTGCCGCCATAGCCTGACAAATAAGATCCTGATGCTGGTCAGCATCAGAACATCATGTGCCGCCATACATACAAATTCCTCTGTGGGTTCTGAATTAATTTTAGGGACTGATCTTGGGTATTCGCTAATCCAATGGATCAGATCTTGGATACAATTTAATTTTAAAAGGTCTGATTAAGTTTATTGTCCGTTCTAAAGTTTAGCCATCTGATCGGAGTCTGCATGAGTTTAGAGGGCTGGTGTTTTATTTGTTCGGGACCAACGTCTTAAAGAATTTTAGGGTATGATTTTCTTACAAATAATTCATAGTTCTACAAGTTTTACAAAACAGACACACAACCATTTTAAAGCCAATTGGGTATGTCTGATTTCGGATTGCCGATCACTTTGTTCTCCTGGAGATAAGCCAGAGTCAGACGTCTGGTGACCGCTTTATCCCCAGAGAGCACAGGAATACTTGGTCGAACAAGTGCCTGTGTATGGGAGAGACGGCAGAGATTACCGTAGGCCAAATGATCGGTGAAAGCATTGTTTGGCCAACAGCCTTCTAATACGAGTATGTATGGCCGGCTTTAACGCAATTTTATTAATTGGTTAAAATCGTTTTACACCCCTTTTCAAAAGCGGTCCATATCCTTTACGGCAGTTCCTTTACGTTTCAAGTCCTTTTAATTAAATGTAACTTAGTGCTTTATTCTGCACAATCTTCCTTAATGTTGAATTTTATATGCAATTACTAACAGCTCCACCACACCAAAAGGCTATAAAAGTAACCATCTAAAGCTTTTATGGATCCGACACGCCTCAATATGAACATACACATCACGAGAGGCGGATCTGCAAATACTCAGCCGGAATTAAAGCATGAGACATCGGGTTGTGATAATTCTGATATAAATTACTCCTTATCGACAATAACAGTGTAACGCCAAGAATGATTCTATCAAATACATAAGTCATACAATGAGGTTTCAGATTTTTTTTTTTTTTTTGCAACTAGCTCATAAATCTGTTTTTTTCCCCCAGCACATGCTATAATTACTGGCAGCTCAGGTGCTGTATCTGGAAGGTGTGCCTATTGATGTATCAGTGGTGAATCATATATAATTACATTTATTTCTAAATCACTCATCCTCCTGATTCACAGACCTGAGAAATGCATGATTCAATCCCCGGGAAAAAAAATAAATAAAATATAATATAATTTTAAATAATATTATATAATATACATTTTATATAATATTATATAATATAATTTTATATAATATAATATAATTTTATATAATATAATTTTATATAATATAATATATTATATATTGTACATGAAAGAAAAATATTGACTATGATCCTCATGCACGAAAGGGTCTTTTTTGCAGGTGTCTGCAACAAAGTATACAGTTGAAATATACTCTGACTATTGCCTTTTTATGCATTTAATCCGTCTCTTTTGATAATATATATATATATATATATATATATATATATATATATATATAAAAATATGTTTATATATGTCTCCATAGTAACAGACTACAAACAATCTTTGTAGTCTGCCCTGCTCTAATATGTAAAAATACATATATTTTTCATTGATCCAGAAAATATCATGGGGGTTAACCCTGCAGATCAGACTACAAAGATCGTTTGTAGTCTGTTACTATGGTACCATTTTTCTCCCCTAAAGCCCTAAAGATTCCTTGCAACGTCGATTAATTTTAAAGTGCATTCAACTCCTCAGAGATAGATATATGTGTGTGTATATATCCATCTCTCTATATCTCCTTATATCTATATATCTCTGTCTGTATATCTCTCTCGAATATATAATTATATTTATATATATATATATATATATATATATATATATATATATATTTTACACATACATACATACATGCATACATACACACACAAATACACATACACACACACACACATATATACATAAATACATACATACATATAGAGACACACGCTACTAACAGCATATTCCTACACGTACCTAAAATTAAAAACAAACAAAACATTGACTATGCACAAACTTGGTTTAGTTCAACAACTGCTTCTTAAATGCTGAGCCTTTAAAAACAACATAAATAAGTGGATAATACAAACCTGATACACCAGGAAGAGTCTTAATAAACTTTCCATTAAAATGATTGATGACGGCTTCACATTTCTCGGTCGATTCCATCCTAAAAGCAAAGAAATAGAAAAACTAATATCAAGTCGTAAAAGAAAAAAAAATAAATAAAATAGGGAACCTGTCACATAATATGGCAGAATAAATTTGCTAATGTTGTCCTTCTGCTCATTTTAAAAATGGGAGTCAGGGGAATTTTTTCCAGTAGTTGATCTCTGAAGTTTTTGGCACAATTCACCAATCCTCACCTTGCAAATCCAACTCCACGACTGGTACCGCTGGAATCACGGAGTATCCTTGTAGAGATAACCTGTCCGAATGGCTTCAACATATTTTCAAGCTCTTGCTCGTCCATCGATAGAGGCAAATTGGATATATACAGGTTTGTTGGGTCCTGCTCTTGTTGCTAAACAAATTAAAAAAAAAAAGATTTAGAATTTGACTTGGATGCAAGAAAAAAAAAAAAAAAAAATATAAAAAAGTTTAGCCATTTAGATTTTTTTTTTTTATATTAAACATTTTCAGGATGTAATTCAATAGCAGGAGGTCCCCAACCTGTCACACCTTAAGAGTCACATCCAGTTCAGAGAGAGGGACGCGAGCCACATCCAGTTCAGAGAGAGGGACGCGAGCCACATCCAGCTCAGAGAGAGGGACGCGAGCCACATCCAGCTCAGAGAGAGGGACGCGAGCCACATCCAGCTCAGAGAGAGGGACGCGAGCCACATCCAGCTCAGAGAGAGGGACGCGAGCCACATCCAGCTCAGAGAGAGGGACGCGAGCCACATCCAGCTCAGAGAGAGGGACGCGAGCCACATCCAGCTCAGAGAGAGGGACGCGAGCCACATCCAGCTCAGAGAGAGGGACGCGAGCCACATCCAGCTCAGAGAGAGGGACGCGAGCCACATCCAGCTCAGAGAGAGGGACGCGAGCCACATCCAGCTCAGAGAGAGGGACGCGAGCCACATCCAGCTCAGAGAGAGGGACACGAGCCACATCCAGCTCAGAGAGAGGGACGCGAGCCACATCCAGCTCAGAGAGAGGGACGCGAGCCACATCCAGCTCAGAGAGAGGGACACGAGCCACATCCAGCTCAGAGAGAGGCTCGCGAGCCACATCCAGGTGCTGCAACTCACAGTAGCAACACCCAGAGCCCCTATTACCAGTAATGACAGCCATAGCTTTTGCACAGGACTTACACTGAGGCAGTATAGCAAGATCCAGGAGTTCCTAACTTACCCCCAATTCAGGTCTGCTCTTTTGTACAGGGATATTTACAAACATTACCATCTGGAGACCTACTCATCATAGCGGATTGCTAGACATGGTGCTAATGCACCAAGCTGGAAGACAGCAGCATGCCGCACATTTTGGTTTTGAAAGCTCCTAAGACCACAAGTTGGGGACTCCTGCGCTATAGCTTATAATGAGAACCTGATCACACAAATTTGTGGATCATATGGATTTGACAACAATTTGTCACACTTTAGGCTGCTGCCACTAGACACCTCAGGTGGTGGCCTACTTCCCTAGATTATCAAGGGTTGGCCACTTTGAAAATAAACAGCTCGACTCTTCTTTCCTGAAGACACCTCTACGTATTAGTTGGTCGGTCTGTGCTGACAAGGTTTGTCTAATGTGTACGGCCTTCTTAAAAAGGGTATAGATATGGGCAACTTTAGAGTTTTGGTTTTTTTTTTATGTAAATTGATGTTATTTTGGGGAAAAAAAATAATTGTAGTTTCATTAAAAATGTTGCACCACTTGACGTCTAGACTTTTCCTTGCACATTGCTGTTGCAGAGCAAGATAATAAGATAATCAAGAATCCATCAGTGATCTTATTTTGTCTTCTGCTTTGGTCATAAATGAGCTGAGAAGACCAAAGTCCACGTCAAGGGTGGTCTGACCCTTCATGTGGTCATAAATCAGCTGAGAGGAGAGCAAAATAAAGAGAGAAGAGTTAAGGTCCCATTACACATAGCGACGTACCAGTGATCCCACCTGGAAGGAATCGCTGGAACGTTGCTACATAGTCGCTGTTGAGATGTCAATTGGGCAGATCTCCACAGCGACCCGTGTAACGACGGCTCCCTGAATACTCAGAACCGGCGCTCGGTCTCCTGCCGTCAAACACGCCAATGCGTGCTGCACAGCGGGAGACCAATGAGCAAAAAATGGTCCCGATCGTTGTGTCACGATCAGCGACCTCGCAGCAGGGGACCGCTTGCTGCTGCTTGTCACACACAGATATCGCTGGCGAGGTCGCTGATACGTCACAAAACCTGTGACGTTTCAGCGATCTCGCTGTGTGACGGGGGATTTAAACTCTCCATCACAAATTATCAGCCAGCCCAAATCAAGCAGTCCGGATACTGCAAAGAAACAAAAAGGCCAAAGCAGAGCAACAAACAAAAAAAAAAAAAAAAAAAATTGCAAAAATTATTCTATCCCTAAATATATGCATTTAAGTTAAAAATATATGGACCTGAAGGAGTCTATATATTTCTGCCGTCAGTAGAATATATTTTTTTTGCCATGAATTGAGTAAAATTAAAAAGTGTAAACCATGCAGCACCCATTACGAGAAACGTTTTTGAGAGGTGCCCAGATACGTACAATTACAAGGCTCTTAATGGTCCCACAGACCATAGCTACGCTTACCATGCTTTGTGCCTGGCTTATAGAGGGTGATCCTGAGTAAAGAACACGACACTATAATAAAACAGCAATAAAATACGTTGGATCAGTCCTAACATAGCACAAAATCTTCTAGAGATCGACATCTGAACGTCTCAGATTTGTTTCGTCGCTGGGGCTTTTTTCAAAGCTTAAAGACATCCAGGTCACAACTTGGGTTTATCTCATGGAATCTATAGCATGTCAGAAATTTCTATTTTTAAGGAGTCGAGTGATGTTTCTAGACTACACATACCTGCATGTGAACATGATCAATAACCACACAGCAGGTTTGGGGAGTTCCTACTAAAATCTATGTCTCTGACCTTCTTAAGGCTATGTGCGCACTAGAGCTTTTTACCCGCGGATTTACCCGCGGATTTGCCGCAGAAATTTCTTGAGAAATGTCTGCAATCTTTGTGCAGACATTTCCCAGCAAATTCTATGGAAAAAAAAAATAGCTGTGGGCACTGGTGCGGATTTTTCTCAAGAAATTTCCGCGAGAAGAATTTCTCGAGAAACTTTCTTGAGAAAATGAACATGTCCATTATTTCCGCAGGTACCCTGCGGATTTCGGCAGTACAGCCTGCAGAAATCCGCAGGGAACCACCCGCGGGAAAATCGCGGCAATTCCGCGGCTATTCCACGGCTAATCCGGATTTGGTGCGGATTTTTTCCGGAGGTCCGGAAATCTTTCACTCCCAGAAGTTTCTCGAGAAAGTTTCTTGAGAAACTTCACATTTCTAGTGCGCACATAGCCTAAGACTACAGATGCTTTAGCATTATCGAAAAATATTACATTTTGGCAAATAGAAGAAATATTATTAGACTAATGCACCGGAAAAGCGGACAATTTCCCCCCCAAAAAATCAATTACAATCTAGGAGAAGAGGTGACCAAGAACAAAAAGCTGCATGATAGATATGGAGAATATTTTTTTTTGTAGCCTTGTAGGAGGCTTGATCTATGAGGAAAGACGAGACTGAACTTCATCAACAATTCCAAAATGAGAGGTTTTCTTTTTGAATGTTTAATTGCACCCTTTATCAGCAAAAACTGAAGTGGACTTTGTTGCGTTAACGCATAATGGCTGTTCCTGATGCCACAGTTTCGGGGCTGCACAGCACATGTGACGGAATAGTGGCCGCGGCTGAGTACTGCCGTATCCACCCCCTATTGATATATTGATGCGAATAGGGGGAAGATAATAAGTACCCAGCCATGGCCACTTTACAGCTGACAAAGCTGTGGAGCTCCGAAACTAAGTAGTTCCAGCGGTCTGTGGCACTGGGAACAGCTGATCTGGGATAATCTGTGTTGCACCCCCACCGATCAGGCATTGATGGCCTATCCCAAGGATAAGTCATCAATATTAAAGTCCTGGAAAAGTCTTTTAAGGTAATAATTCTACTACAGTCCATCAAGAGGGACCCATATGTGAAAACTTCCTTTTCCCCTTACTAAAAACAGGTGGGGAATTATCAATCACTCTCTACACCACAATTACATCCAAATACTATAGAGGAGTGAATCGATTTGAGGCAAATTGATGTCAAATTTTAAGAAAGTTGTAATGTAAAAATCGACAAAAAATGCTCATTGCCAATTTACACGATGCAGAAGATTGCATGAGTCTGAAAAAGAATCACATGACCTGAGGCATAGCCGGGTGGGCTTCCTAATAACATCATATAGCACAGTCTATCATGGGCTGTATAAAAGCCGAGGCAGGGAATGCAGCACAGCACTTAATTTGGGGTGAATCATTTAAGTGAGACAATTTTAGCCAAAGAAATAATCGAATCTTGCGAATCTGCAAGAAAATTTTGTGCCCAGAACACTAAGGTTTACGCACATCCATGTTTCACCGTCCGTAGATACAGCACAATTTCCGAAATGGTGAAAGGTCTCCAAAAACAAACTCAAAAGCGTCATGAAATAAATAAAGACTTAAAGGGGCGGTTCACTACTCTGCAGTAGTGACCACGTGTCTGTAAAACGGATAGGGAAGGCTTTTTGTAAATACCTTGTGTTGTCAATTTAGCCTCTGACCGGTGCTATTGCGGTCTGCTCTTCCCCATCGCGTGACACCCCACCCCACCCCCGTGACCTCTGGGATCCGGTGACGTCACATCAATCTCCAGTTGACCTGACATCACCGCGGCTGGGCCCAGTCTTCCTGAGTGACTGGGCTGCGTTTCACCGCTCGACACAGGACAGCATCTCTCCTGCTTGCGGTGCTCTGCAGTGAAGGCGAGCGCACGAAAGATGCTGGGCTGTGAAACGACACCCACAGTCCAGTCACTCAGGGAGATTGGGGCTGCCTCGGTGATGTCAAGTCAACAGCAAGTTGCTGTGACATCACTGGATCCCAGAGGTCATGGAGCCCGAGGTGTCACGCGATGGGGGAAGAGTGGACCACGATAGTGCCGCTCAGAGGCTGAATAAGGCAACACAAGGTATTCACAGAAAGCCTCCTTATCAGTTTAACAGAGATGTGGTCACTACTGCAGAGTAGTGAACCACCTCTTTAAGTTCAGGTTAGGAAACCTGCAACCATCCAGGGAGATAGATGTATAATATTGACCTGACCTGTTGGGACTTCCTAAGCCACCAAACAGGTCTTACACATGTGGCAATGCCCTACTGGAACTTGACAAATCCTCATCTATCACTGCACATTAGTTCATTGGTACTATATCCTAGCTTGACTACAAAAACAAAAACATTTTGGTCAATTGCTTCCTACAACAGAATGTTTGTTTTTGTTTTAATTTTTAGGTGAAAATAAATTGCGGTGCAAGATCAGAAACATTTCGCACAATTTAATGCAAAAAACCATTACACATGATACCAGTGCATGTAACCTTTACAGGTTTATTTTCCCGTAGGAGTTGAATGGCATTTCAAATATTTCTATACGAGTTCTATTACTTGTGCCATGTTTGCTGCTTGCACGCATTCTCTAATTCTTTTTACATAATTGCAAATACCAGAGCGATAACGACGATATATGCGCAATTTTCTCATGTAGTATAAAGGAGCGATGTGAGAAAACAGCACGTCAAAAGGGGGAGAAATTCTCTGCTGCTACAATGTCAGTGGATTTGGAAAATATTTTTTTCAATTTTTTTTTTTTTTAACATTGCTCTCCATGTTTATCACTGCGATAAATTTAAACATTTAAAAGGAGACATTTCTTTCAATTTTACAGGTTTTAAAAAAGGAAGATGTCACCTCCATAAACTAAATTTACCTGCGGATATATTGATCATCTGCAAGTAAATATTTATATCATGAGCAGACTTACTGGATCAGTGGCTGCAGGGAAAAAAAAAAAGTTATATCCTCACTGTGGCCGCTCACGTTGTCATTGGGGCGGTGCTCTAATCATTCCAAGGCACATCGCACTCACTTGCTGCAGGGCAGACAGTCAATCAATGTGCCGAAAAGTAATTCCAGCACGTAGTGAGTGGTGATTGTAACCTCTCCTTGTACTGCCCCAATAACTGTTAGTGAGCAGCTGCAGGGAGAACATACCTTCATTTTCTCCCTGTAGCTGCTGCTCCAGGCAACCAGCCAGGCATTATTTAAATGCTATGATGATTTTTTTTTTTTTAAAGTTTACTCAAGTATCTGCTCCTCTGCACTCTGTACTGTGTCGCCAAACAATCTCCTAGGACAAACACCTGGCGGGGGGGGGGGGGGGGGGGAATTACGTAACCACTGCGCTTTGTTCTTGTCAAGATAGAATGTAGAGGCAGTAGCAGATCAGTAACCAGTGACTGTCTGCAGCGGTCAAGTGATCGTAAATAGGGATGATCGAATACTTCGATTATCCGGCTTTACGAATATTTTCCGAATACCTTGCCGCTATTCGATGCGAAATGTAAGTCTATGGGAAGCCCAGATAGTTCCGAATAGTTGTTGTTCGAGTTTCCCATAGACTTACATTGCGCATCCAAAATTCTCGAATAGTCGAATAGCGGCGAGGTATTCGGAAAATATTCTCGAAGCCGAATAATCGAAGTATTCGATCATCCCTAATCGTAAAAATTGGGGAACATTATACAAAGTGCAAAGAAGCAGCGCTTGTCTCAGAGGCGAATATACATCTATATCTTGCTCTCCATGTCTATCTATCAATCTATCTATATCAATGGGCCCATTAGATTAACTTTTAAATAAATTTGCAGGCATCTTTATGCTTAAAGACTCTTTCCACCAAGAAATTTGGCCAACAGCTTTCTTTTTAGACTACTCCCATTGGGAAACAGTCGGGAGGACCCCATACACAGACAGGTGGCCAGTCTCCCTGAAATCCACATTACCTAAAGTGTATGAGGGCCTTAATGTTCTATATCACTCTCCAAAATGTAAAACTGAAGTTTATTGTAGTGAAGACATCAATGTCCGATTGGCAGAGGTTCAACCGGTATAACCTAGCCAATAACGAGAGAAAAGAGGCAGCGGTGCCAAGAATACAAAGCACCACCTTCTCTACCGTTGGCTCCGCAAGAGCCTTTTTTTGTTAGGGCATCCATTAACCATATGGAGTTTTTGAGACAACTTTGCTGTGGATTTCACCCTATGCATTGCAAATGATGAAACCATGAAAATCTGAAATCCGCTCTGCAGGTCAATTGCTGCTGCAAATTTTTGTTCATAGCTTGTGGATAAGCTTTGATAAAACCTTTAAATCTCCCACTTGTGAATATACTCTCATGATTCATGATTAAAGAGAACCTGTCAGCAGGATATCGCATTATAAAGTAAATACATGGCCATAATGGCGCTGTGGTAGTGATTAAATGGATACCTGCAGTGAAGGAATCTGGTCTTTGGTTGCTGACTAATCTTCCTCTAAAATTTTCATGATCTTGTCATCTGTGCATCACTTTTGCATCGGGGCTGGACTTGTGGGTAACCTTCGCCTCCCCTCCGCCTGCCTCCTCTGTTTCTTCTACAGGTTACTGATTATTCAATTATCTGCCTCCTTTCTGAAATTCCACACAGCCACCATGATTGCTGAGGACAGCACATGCGCAATGTGATTCTGTGGGCAGTGTGCAGGTCTTCAATAACATGGCGCCCGATGCACAGTCCGAGATTTCAGCTCAGTGACCTCTTTCATTAAGCCAACATCTTGATCTGTGCATGTGCTGCCACTTTACTGAAAACCGTGCGTAGTGTGATTGTACAGACGGTCTTCAATAAAATGGCATCTGTTGTGCACATGCGCATTGATATTTTGGCTTAAAGGCCACTTTACATGCTGCGATATCGGTACTGATATCGCTAGCGTGGGTACCCGCCCCCATCGGTTGTGCGACATGGGCAAATCACTGCCCGTGGCGCACAACATCGCCCGGACCCGTCACACTACTTACCTGCCCTGAGACGTCGCTGTGACGGGCAAAACGCCTCCTTTCTAAGGGGGCGGTTCGTTCAGCGACGTCACAGCTGCGTCACTGAACTGCCGCCCAATAAAAGCGATGAAAAGATGAGCAGGACGAACATCCCGCCCACCTCCTTCCTTCCGCATTGCGAGCAGGAGGCAGGTAAGGAGAGGTTACTCGTTCCTGCGGTGTCACACGTACCGATGTGTGCTGCCGCAGGAACGAGGAACAACTTCGTTACTAAGTCTGGGGACTTCCGATCATGCGCAATGAGCCAAAATCCAGCGTCTGGTGCGGTGGCAGCAGAGAGGCGAGAGCGATTATGCCTCCGACGCTGCACATCATTAGCATGTTAGTACGCCCACAGGGACGTGCTAACATGTTAAGGGGGCTGACTAGCCAAGGGAACCAACGCCCTTGCGACTAGTCGCTGGCCTCATTAGTATATAATGAAGGCTCTTTAGAAATACTTTTTCTAGAGATCTTTATCTATGCTACTAGATACAGGGACGGTTAGGCAGGGATTAGCAATATGCACCCAAGACTGCTCGTGGTTCTGGGAGCATATTGGACCTGACAGATTCCCTTTAAAATATTGGATTGCTCATGTTACTAATGGAGCCATATAGACTTTACCAAACGCATCCAGTGTGAACTGAGTGCATTAATATATGTACAGGTATATTCAGACGGCCCCCGGGAAAGGTTACATTTCAGTTTTAAATTATGAAGGAATATTTTATTGAACACAGAAAATGTGCGGCTTAGGCTAGTTTCACACTTGCGTTGAACGGTATCCGTTGCATTGCGTTGTGTGTCGGATGCAACGGATGTGTTGCATATAGTGGCACAACGGATGCAACGGATGCTGCAAAACAACGCAATTCGTTTTGTTTTGTTTTTTTACAGTTTTACCATCGGCAGACTACTGTGAACGATCAGCCGATCGCTCACAGTAGCCGGCCGCCGGGTGATCAGCCGATCGCTCACAGTAGCCGGCCGCCGGGTGATCAGCCGATCGCTCACAGTAGCCGGCCGCCGGGTGATCAGCCGATCGCTCACAGTAGCCGGCCGCCGGGTGATCATCTGATCACTCACAGTAGCTGGCCGCCAGGTGATCAGCTGATCGTTCGGTCGCCGACAATGTGTGCGGGGAGCGGGGCGGAGTGCGAAGTGGGTGGAGCCGAGCGGGGCCATGGCTGAGGACGTCAGTACCGCGGGGACTGCATCGCTGGGGGACAGGTGAGAGAGAGAGAGCGTGCGCGCGCGCGTGCGTGCGTGCGTGTGTGTGTGTGTGTGGAGCCGGGCGGGGAAGTGTCGGGCTCCCGGCACACGTAACCAGGGTTCCTTGGTTACCCGATGTGTACCCTGGTTACGGGTGGAGGGAGCCAGAGAGAGCATGCGCAGTGAAATCCAAAGGATTCCGCTGCTCAAAAAAACGTTACATGCTGCGTTCCTTCCGCCCGATGCAGCGTCAAAATAACGTCGTCGTCCGGCGGATGCAACGCTGACACTTGCGTTACAGTGCGTCATCCATACAAGTCTATGGAGAATAGCGCAGTGCGTTAACGGACTGCGCTATTCTCCGTAGTGACGGACTCCGCTGAACGCAAGTGTGAAACTAGCCTTATAGGAGGTTTTTTTTTCTTCTTGTGATATTTCAGCAGAACATGGATAACAAAATGAGATTGTTTGAATTCCATAATACTCGCGCCTTGTCACTTCTAGATGAAGAAGAAAACAACAAGAAAGTGGGAAAAAAAAAATACATTACACTGCCAAATCTATGGCAAATCCCCGGCTAGTAAAATAAGTGGCCACCTTTTAGCATATGTAAAATTATAATGTGGAAGCTTAGCCTCTCAATTCTACAAACGTCCCTTTGTACACTCAAGAGATCCACACTCATTTTACGGAGTCTCTTTGTCACTAATGTGTAGTGCAAGTAACTCATAGAAGAATGCATTGTATTAGCAAAATGGTTGATCGTATTAAAATTATGGAAAGATTTGGGACGGCGAATGAAAATTTAGTTTTATCTAAATAATTTCAATATAGTTTACTGACTAATTTCTGTATGAGGTGCGGTTGGGGATCAGTACAAGTATCTTATTGGAGCCATGCTGGATGGTTTGAAAAAAATAAAATTCAGGAGAATTCAGGAATCTACTACAAAACACGTTGGGACATTAGGAACACTGTATGAAACTCAATATTGCAAGTCCTCATTTTGGTATAATAAATTAGATATAAAAAGAAGGAGAAGCGAAAAAAAAGGCGAGAGAGAAAGAAGAAGGAGAAGCGAAAAAAAAGGCGAGAGACAAAGAAGAAGAAGAAGGAGAAGCGAAAAAAAAGGCGAGAGAGAAAGAAGAAGAAGGAGAAGCGGAAAAAAAGGCGAGAGAGAAAGAAGAAGAAGGAGAAGCGAAAAAAAAGGCGAGAGAGAAAGAAGAAGAAGGAGAAGCGAAAAAAAAGGCGAGAGAGAAAGAAGAAGAAGGAGAAGCGAAAAAAAAGGCGAGAGAGAAAGAAGGAGGAGAAGCGAAAAAAAAGGCGAGAGAGAAAGAAGAAGAAGGAGAAGCGAAAAAAAAGGCGAGAGAGAAAGAAGAAGAAGGAGAAGCGAAAAAAAAAGGCGAGAGAGAAAGAAGAAGAAGGAGAAGCGAAAAAAAAGGCGAGAGAGAAAGAAGAAGAAGGAGAAGCGAAAAAAAAGGCGAGAGAGAAAGAAGAAGAAGGAGAAGCGAAAAAAGGGCAAGAGAGAAAGAAGAAGAAGGAGAAGCGAAAAAGACTAGCCGGAGGGGAGACTAGCCGGAGGGGAGACTAGCCGGAGGGGAGACTAGCCGGAGGGGAGACTAGCCGGAGGGGAGACTAGCCGGAGGGGAGACTAGCCGGAGGGGAGACTAGCCGGAGGGGAGACTAGCCGGAGGGGAGACTAGCCGGAGGGGAGACTAGCAATGTTTCTTTGGAGCCCTAGGGAACTGGGGTCCCATCCCACCAAGGACAACATCTGCAAGAAGTTTGTATGTATTGTTTTCCCGTAACGTAACGTTTTGGATTAAAAAAAAAAAAAAGTTGATGCAGTCATATTTAATTATGTATATTAGCCAAAGCAAATAAGTTATGGCACCAAGTCTAGAAATTAATAATTTAAATTAAAACTGCTTCTTCTGATGTTCGTCTCTGCAGCAGGACAAGGTTTCAGCATTCAATTCTGTGTCACACAAGGAACTAAAGATTTAACAAAAAAATTGGGAAATGTAATAAAAATATAAAAATTAAAAAAAAAAAAAAAAAAAAAAAAAAAAAAAAGGATTCAGCAGAGAGTTCATATTTAGTTTCAAGAACATCCACTCCCTTCTTCCACTTTGAAGTTTTAAAGTGTTAAACTTTGCAAGGAGGCATTTTAAAGATTTGGCTTTGAACCTCTGCCAATGTGGGAGCCCAGCCACAAAAACAAGACGAGCCGAGAGAGTCTCACCTCTGGAAAACATGCGAGGATTTAAAGAGCCTGACTCATTTCTCCTGCACAAACTGTATTACGAAAACTTCCTGACCACACCCTTTTCCAAAAGGAAAAAAAAAAGCAAAAAGAATTTTATGACACTTCAGACTAACTGCAGACCTGCCAGCGATCCTGACAAGTCTATTTTAGCAATTATCAGCAATCCACACACGATCATTATGGAACATCTTTCCATAGAGCTCTGCATTTTGAAGTTCCTTTGTTAGTTATTCTTCCGGGAAATGCATCACTAAAAAGGTCTCCAAAAAAAATGGACATCCCCTTTAAGGAGGAGTTGTCCATTACTGGTTTAAAGGTTTGTAGCTTTTTGTACGAGTTATTTTACTTGAAGGCATTATTATACGTGGGATAAAAATTTAAATTTGGATTTTATTGCTTGCTCATTTCCTTGCACATTGCGGGTGCAGAAGGAGATAACGAAGACTCCATCAGTGAGCTTTTATAGATGGACACTTTGTAACGCTCATCTTTCCCTGACGTCCACGGAGCTGATTTTATAAAAAAAGAGTGATCTGATCCTTCACGTGGTCATAAAAATCGAGACCAAAAAATGATAGCTAAAAAGGGCTACAAACTCCTTTGTCAGCCCATCATGGCGGACCAACTGACCGATTCTTAGTTAACTCATTCTGCATCCAGCAATAGAGTGTGCAATAAAAAACTAGTAGTGCAAATTTTGTAATGAATCAAGAAGCTAAAATATTATTTTTAGTCCCAATTCCATACACTTAAGAAAAAAAAAATGGTCCCTAAAAGAAGACCATCCTTTATTATTGTAGGACATCATAAATGTTGTTGCATATGCACTCTCAATGCCATTTAGAACAAAAAGAAGTTGAGCTTGGTGACCCCACAGCCCCGTGATATACATAAAGCGAATGGTTACTGTTTCTTTCCAAAAATAAGCTCCAGCAGGAGTTTTCAGCATTTTTGGTGTAAAGCTTAAATATAAGCACTCCCCCGAAAATAAACCCTAGTCGGGAGTTCAATAAGCTGCCACCCCCAAAAGAGAGAAAAGACATAAGACCCAGCAATCATACTCACCAGACGCCGAGCTGGAGTACCTGCTGTGGAACACACACACACAATCATATCACACACACACACACACACACACACACACACACAAACACAATCAGATCACACACACACACACACACAACACAATCAGATCACACACACACACACACACACAACACAATCAGATCACACACACACAACACAATCAGATCACACACACACAACACAATCAGATCACACACACACAACACAATCAGATCACACACACAATCAGATCACACACACAATCAGATCACACACACAATCAGATCACACACACAATCAGATCACACACACAATCAGATCACACACACAATCAGATCACACACACAATCAGATCACACACACAATCAGATCACACACCCACACAATCAGATCACACACCCACACAATCAGATCACACACCCACACAATCAGATCACACCCACACAATCAGATCACACCCACACAATCAGATCACACCCACACAATCAGATCACACCCACACAATCAGATCACACCCACACAATCAGATCACACCCACACAATCAGATCACACCCACACAATCAGATCACACCCACACAATCAGATCACACCCACACAATCAGATCACACCCACACAATCAGATCACACCCACACAATCAGATCACACCCACACAATCAGATCACACCCACACAATCAGATCACACACACACAATCAGATCACACACACACAATCAGATCACACACACACAATCAGATCACACACACACAATCAGATCACACACACACAATCAGATCACACACACACAATCAGATCACACACACACAATCAGATCACACACACACAATCAGATCACACACACACAATCAGATCACACACACACAATCAGATCACACACACACAATCAGATCACACACACACAGTCACCACATCTGGAATATACAGATTGCTTCTGGAGGCAGAGTAACCTGGGACGCAGTGCAGTGGAGCGCAAGGACCTGCGGTGGAATGTATGAAGGACCTGCGATGGAATGCATCGATGCGTTCCACCTAAGGTCCTCTATACATTCCACCACAGGTCCTTGCGCTCCACTGCACTGCGTCCTAGATTTCTCTGCCTTCAGAAGCAAATCGGTATTTCCAGATGTGGTGATTGTGTGTGCGATCTGATGTGTGACTGTTTGCGCTGCAGACGCCTGATGCAGACGTTCCGGTAAGTATGATTCTACTGGAAGGTAAGGTCTGTTTTTAGGGAGGGTAAACTTACCCCCAAACAGTGTTTCCCTGAGAATAAACCCTACCCTGAAAATAAACCCTAGCACTTTTATGGGGGCAAATATATTTATATATATATATATATATATATATATATATATATATATATATATATATATATATATATATATATATATATATATATATATATATATATATATATATATATATATATATATATATAAGAGTGTCATATTTCTGGAAAAACAGGGTAGCTAAACTCAAGAGATGAAAGTTAAAGACTACGGTAATAGAGGACGCCAGCCTAGAGCAATTTGGAATATAAGAATTATAAAAAATCTGGAAATATATATATATAATTCCAGATTTTTTATAATTCTTATTATATTCCAAATTGCTCTAGGCTGGCGTCCTTTATTACCGTAGTCTTTAACTTTCATCTCTTGAGTTTAGCTACCCTGTTTTTCCAGAAATATGACACTGTCTATATATATATATATATATATTTTCCCCCCATTGTTTCAAAATAAGGATCTGCAGCCCATTGGCACTGGTTAACACTGCAGAGGAACAAACATGTTTAAATGGATATAAAGAAGTCCTCAGTCATCTGAAAGAAATTATCGAAACCTCCCTGTGCGTGTGGAATGGCTCCTAAAACACAAGGAAAATGAGAGGGGAATATTGAAAAATAAAAAAAGCAACTTGGCACAAGTCTCTTCTTTTGCTTGGAATAGGGTCAGCAGCATCGGATCCCGGCTGACAATCATGTGACCAGCCCCGCTCCCTGTGGGGACGATCCCTGGGAAGATACAGAAGAGATCAGAGACGTGTCTGCTGCTCTCACAGAGAAAATATGCTTCCTCTCCAAACGGGTCTGCTTCTAATTTATGTGCTAGCGAAAGAGAAAATATTCCACCGGCACAAAAGACTCCACTACGTACACAATTTACTACACTGCCAAATGGCAGCATATCCAACATTGTGCAATCACTCAAACCAGTGAACGTCAAGAAATGTGCCCAAAAAATTACCACCATGTAACTCTCCAAAGAAATAATTACAACCGTGCAATAAGTATGCAAAGGTTTTGGAAGTTTGTCACCAAATAAGCGGTGAGAGAGACTCTAGCGGGATGTGTTTCAATGAGCGTCACATTGCTATGGAAGAGCGAGTGAATTAAAGTATCATAACCTATGGAATAGAAAACGTATCCACATAAAATCATAAAATATGTAAATTGAAAGGAGTTCTCAAGGAAAAGCATCTTTTGGGAGTAAGTTCTGACTATTGGTAAATGTCCAAAAGGTTTTTCACAGTAATTGGGATTTTATGAAGCTTAAAAAAAAGTAAATATGTAAAAGGGAGGGGGTAGGAGGGGGATGCAGCTGCAGTTTATCAACTCTGCCATCTTCCTCAGTCTTGAGTAAAACCCATCTTAAAGATTGTAAACGTATGAGCCGGGCCCTCACTCCTCCAGTAACTGTTGAACCGTGTTAATATATTTTATCTTTATATGCTCCGGCTTGATTGTAAAGTGCTACAGAATATGTTGGTGCTATATAAAGAACATTATCATCAAGTGTAAAACAAAGTAGAAAATAAGGAGAATAGGGCTGGTCTTGCATTCCGTATGACATTTTTTGGGGAAGACTTTACATCCCCTAAACATGTAGAATTTCTGTAAATCGTTTAGGATCGTTCTCAATCATTAAAAAAAAATTCCTTCTCATGTAAAACCCAAGTAGAAAAGAGTTAGAAGATGGCACAAGGGAAATATAAAGTAAGAAGCTGTAAGCTTGTAATTTTTCCTTTACCCTCCTGCAGTCTCATAGCAAAAGACTAAGAAGCTTCTTTAATATTCAAAAAAAGCCATCCAGTGTAATACAGGAGAAAGAGGGAAGGAGGGGGATGCAGCTGCAGGTTCTCACTATGTGTTTTAATGAAACAAAATAAGGGAAGAGTAGAAACCTCTAAGCACACATCACATTTTACTCCATCCTAGGAAGTGTCAGCCCCCTTGGCAATTATGGTGGCAGAAAATCTGCATCTACAGAAATCAGAAAACTGGGAGGCAATTTTATAATCAACCCAGGCCAATCTTTTCTTCTTTTCAGAGATAAGTAGCCACTTATCCACTGCACTTACTGAATTAAAGACACAAAGCCAACTGTAGGTTAATGGAGGAGTTAAAGGACAGATTAGTGCACTCCGGAGCACTCATTCCTGTCTATTAAGCTGTCTAAACAAGTCCGGTGATCACCCCAATAAAAAGAGCAAACCGCTTGTTTGTCGGGTGCAATGATTTTTTTCATTTTTCAGAGAATTAAATATGGTCGTCTTCAGCAGCATATCGATATGTGCAAATCGGTTATGTGCTGCCAAGGGGACAATTATATTCTATGTGCACAAATGGTACTATCGAGGTTTCTGTGGGCTCAGCCGGTCTGAACAGAATATTGAATGGCCACCGATCATCTTGGATGTAGCTGATCGGCGGACGTTTAACGGCTGCAATCAGGCTGAATAAATGCAGCATAAAACTAAAGTAGAAGACCGGTAAAAGAGGGAGATGGAGCTGCAGTTTGTTATTGTGTCGCAAAGAAAACAAATATAGGGGCAGTGGAGACAGACTTTGTTAATACACAGCTCATTTTTATTTTCATAGAATGGTAGAGTTGGAAGGGACCTCAAGGGCCATCGGGTCCAACCCCCTGTGAGTGCAGGTTTTCCTAAATCATCCCACCAATATGTTTATCCAGTTTCCGCTTGAAGATTTCCATTGATTGAGAGCTCACCACCTCCCGTGGTCACCTGTTCCACTCTCTGACTGCCCTCACCACCTCCCGTGGTCGCCTGTTCCACTCCCTGACTGCCCTCTTCACCTCCCGTGGTCGCCTGTTCCACTCCCTGACTGCCCTCACCACCTCCCGTGGTCGCCTGTTCCACTCCCTGACTGCCCTCACCACCTCCCGTGGTCGCCTGTTCCACTCCCTGACTGCCCTCTTCACCTCCCGTGGTCGCCTGTTCCACTCCCTGACTGCCCTCACCACCTCCCGTGGTCGCCTGTTCCACTCCCTGACTGCCCTCACCACCTCCCGTGGTCGCCTGTTCCACTCCCTGACTGCCCTCACCACCTCCCGTGGTCGCCTGTTCCACTCCCTGACTGCCCTCACCACCTCCCGTGGTCGCCTGTTCCACTCCCTGACTGCCCTCACCACCTCCCGTGGTCGCCTGTTCCACTCCCTGACTGCCCTCACCACCTCCCGTGGTCGCCTGTTCCACTCCCTGACTGCCCTCACCACCTCCCGTGGTCGCCTGTTCCACTCCCTGACTGCCCTCACCACCTCCCGTGGTCGCCTGTTCCACTCCCTGACTGCCCTCACCACCTCCCGTGGTCGCCTGTTCCACTCCCTGACTGCCCTCACCACCTCCCGTGGTCGCCTGTTCCACTCCCTGACTGCCCTCACCACCTCCCGTGGTCGCCTGTTCCACTCCCTGACTGCCCTCACCACCTCCCGTGGTCGCCTGTTCCACTCCCTGACTGCCCTCACCACCTCCCGTGGTCGCCTGTTCCACTCCCTGACTGCCCTCGCTGTCAGAAAGTTTTTCCTAATGTCTAATCTGAATCTCCTTTAAAGTTTCATCCCATTGCTTCTTGTACTTCCTTGTGCTAATGAGAATAGGGTAGTTCCCTCTGCACTGTGACGACCTTTCAGATATTTGTAGACCGCTATTAAGTCTCCTCCCAGCCTTTCCTTTTTCAAACTAAACATCCCTAGTTCTTTTAGCCGGTCTTCATAGGACATGGTTTGCAGACCTTCTACCATTTTGGTTGCTCTTCTCTGGACTTGCTCCAATATATCGATGTCTTTCTTTAATTGGGGTGCCCAGAATTGTACACAGTATTCCAGATGGGGTCTGACCAGGGCAGAGTATAGGGGAATAATGACCTCTCTTGATCTAGATTCAATGCTTGTCTTGATACATCCCAGAATTTTGTTGGCCTTTTTAGCTGCAGCTCCACATTGTTGGCTCATGTTGAATTTGGGATCCACTATTATGCCCGAGTCCTTTTCCCCGGAGCTATCACCTCGTTCTATTCCTCCCATGCTATATAGGCTCTTTACATTTTTTTTACCCAGCTGTAGGACTTTCCCATGAATGCGGAGTTAACAGGCTCTTCCTTAGAGCAAAGAAAATGTGCTGCTACAGAGACTAGATTGGAGAGTTGGTGTAAAGCTGGTCATATTCAGTAAATGGCAGATGGCCGAACAATGCTTGTCCAATCAGACAGCCATTTCTACCAATTCTGGCATACACAGGCGGGCTCCTGTACGAGAAAGCCGCCGACCGGTCAGCCGCTGATTTATCTCCAGTACATCAACACAATTGCCAGTCCAATATCGGACATGATCAGCTTTATTTTTTTCCTGACCTCCAGTTGGCTGGCACCTGTACACATTAGACTGTCAATATCAATGGGTTTGGACAATATTAGTCTAATGTCTTTGGGGTCCGTAAAGGGAACCTGTCACCGGATTTGGGGCCTATAAGCTGCGGCTACCACCAGTCGTCTCTTATTGCAGTATTCTAACATGCTGTATATAAGAGCCAAGGCTCACCTAAATGGTTGGTGCAGAGCAGATGGGTCAGATTGGTGTCTCCGTTCTCCGGGTAAGGCGCCTCCTCTTTCGGCCATCTTTGTCCTCCTCTTTCTGAAGCCTGGGTGCATGACTCCTCAAACGTCATCCACACTAGCTGGCATTGAGGTTCCGCGCATACGCACTACAATACTTTGATCTGCCCTGCTCAGGGCAGATCTAAGTCCGCCTGCACAGGACCGCAGGACAGGACGTCATCCACACTAGCTTCAGAAGAAGGAGGACAAAAATAGCTGAAAGAGGCGGTTTCGGTACCAGAGAACAGAGACACCCATCTGACCCATCTGCTCCGCAACGACCATTAGGTGATTATAAAGTGTTTTTTACATTCTACACAGGAGCCTGGGTTCTTATATACAGCATTCTAACATGCTGTATATTAGAGTCCACTGGTGGTGGTCACAGCTTAGTGTCGCCAAATCTGGTGACCGGTTCCCTTTAAGATCAATTCAGGCCAATTTTTTTGTCGTTTTTGGAGAGGAGCATCCTCAAAAAGGTACGCAGCTGTCACTAATCTGGGGTCCTTTTTGAAATCTGGAGATACGCACATTCAACAGTAGATTAATGGAGGAGCGAGGAAAGATGGTGGGGTCAGCCAACAATTATATTAATCTTTACAATGGACAGTTTTCACATTCCCATCAAAACACAGTGATGTATTCTGGAAGAACAATCCTATTGCACAACAAAAATACTCAGCCGCGATATCGATGGGAAACTATTCCTCCGCCCAAATCACAAAAACTACATTGTTGTGTCTAAAAACGAAAAGTTTACTGACCACCAGTTCCCAGGATTGGACGGCCAAAGGCAACAAAAAGTGTTTTACACAACATAAAAAACATTTTCATCTGTTCTAATCTTATCAAACCGCTCTTTATAGGAACCACTGGCGCCATAATTCATCATTGGGTCCAACTTACAGAAGACGCTATCCGTCCAGTATGTACTGTTGCTCCTCATGGAATAAATTGAAAATATCTACATAAAAATACAATAATATTTATTTACTTACATAGCGCTATTGATTCCAAAGCGCTTTGCAGATGTTGTCCTTGGTGGGATTTAAACCCAGGACCCCAGTGCTGCAAGGCTGCAGTGCTAACCACTGAGCCACCATGCCACCCTCCCAAACAAAAAAAAAAAAGACACCAATATTCTCAACTATGGTCCGTTTCTAAGGCCAGGGCATGGGCGTGACCACATACCCCATTGTTCCGCCCCCGCTTAATGGAAAAGGTCATTGGCAACATAGTCCCCATTGGGGCTCACAATCTAAATTCCCTATCTGTAGGTCTTTGGAGTGTGGAAGGAAACTGGAGAACCCGGAGGAAACCCACACAAACACGGGGAGAACATACAGACTGCATGCAGATGTTGTCCTTGGTGGGATTTGAGCCCAGGACCCCAGCGCTGCAAGACTGCAATGCTAACCACTGAGCCACCATAAGACTGCAGTGCTAACCACTGAGTCACCGTGCCACCCTCCCAAAAAAAAAAAAAAAAAAGACCAATATTCTCAACTATGGTCCTTTTCTAAGGCCAGGGCATGGGCGTGAGCACATACCCCATTGTTTCGCCCCCGCTTAGTGGAAAAGTTCATTGGCAACATAGTCCCCATTGGGGCTCACAATCTAAATTCCCTATCTGTAGGTCTTTGGAGTGTGGGAGGAAACCCACGCAAACACGGGGAGAACATACAGACTGCTTGCAGATGTTGTCCTTGGTGGGATTTGAACATAGGACCCCAGCGCTGCAAGACTGCAGTGCTAACCACTGGGCCACCACAAGACTGCAATGCTAACCACTGAACCACCACAAGACTGCAATGCTAACCACAGTGCCAAGAAGAAAGAAGGAAGAAGGAAGAAGGAAGAAGGAAGGAAGGAAGAAGACACCAATATTCTCAACTATGGTTCCTTTCTAAGGCCAGGGCATGGGTGTGACCACATACCCCATTGTTCCGCCCCCGCTTAGTGGAAAAGTTCATTGCAGCATTGCCCAGTTAGGACGGGAGGTAAGTAAAGTTATCGTCTGTGCATGGTTAGTAACAATACACAATATAATGGCGGCAGATTTCTTGCACAGGTGTCATGGAGGATTTAGTCACAATGTAATCTCTGACAAATTGTTCTATAGCAGACTCATTTGTAGCTGTGAAATAATTGTAATTCTGTACTTGAAAGGTGCTGCACGGAGAGGTTTCTGTCTCTTCTGCTGTTTATCAGACAATTACTTTGAAGCTGATCCTTTGAAGCTCGATGCACTGTATATGAGAAGCGGCTTTGTGCATGTGCATCTGTACACTTATTTATGATGGCAGGCACCAGCAGCCTCGGATTCCACTAAAGCTGGAGATCTAAGGGCAGCCGTAAACGGGCAGATGTCTCACCCGCACCAATGGCTGATGGGGCTCCAGGCTATCCTCACCGTGCAGGTAAGGCTCCAGCTGCAGCCCTTTGAGTTCAGATTGACTTCTTTACCTTTAGGCTATGGCCACACGCTGCACCTTCGTGATCACCACAAAAAACGCACCCTACATCCAAAAAACGATTGCGATTTTTATGTGAAATCTATGCCTGCAAAAGCTCAAAAACGAAGAAAGAAAGAATTGACATGTTGCTTCTTGGTGGTCACCACAAACACGCAGCCCAACAAAAAAGCTGCAACGTGCGGACGGTAAAATTGAAATCTCAGACTTTGATGGGCACCCAAAAACGTGGCAAAAAGAAACGCAGCGTGCGCATGAGGCCTTATGGTCACGTTGCACATCTTCAGGCAGCTTCCGCATTAAAAAGTACTTGCAAAAAAAGGAGAAAAAGAATGAACATGTTTATTGCAACATCAAAACAGATACGTAGTGCAAGGTTTCGTTTTTTTGTCACTTCTTTTAACTGCTTCAGGCTTCAAAAGCCATGAAGCAGCTAAAAATACAGTAAAAAAAAAAATAAAATATATATATTGTAAGTGACCATGCCTTCATGTGCTTCATGATGCATGAAATGAAAAAAAAAAAAAAAGCAGAAGAGCAGCATAACGTAGGGGCAAAGACCCTGATTCCAGCGATGTCATTCCCCCTGCGCACGCCCCTCCCCATTTCCCCTGCGCACGCCCCTCCCCATTTTCCCTGCGCACGCCCCTCCCCATTTCCCCTGCGCACGCCCCTCCCCATTTCCCCTGCGCACGCCCCTCCCCATTTCCCCTGCGCACGCCCCTCCCCATTTCCCCTGCGCACGCCCCTCCCCATTTCCCCTGCGCACGCCCCTCCCCATTTCCCCTGCGCACGCCCCTCCCCATTTTCCCTGCGCACGCCCCTCCCCATTTCCCCTGCGCACGCCCCTCCCCATTTCCCCTGCGCACGCCCCTCCCCATTTTCCCTGCGCACGCCCCTCCCCATTTTCCCTGCGCACGCCCCTCCCCATTTCCCCTGCACACTCCCTCCCCATTTCCCCTGTGCACTCCCTCATTAAACCATATGAATGTGCATGGGTTTCATCAAATGTTGTGGACATACACCTTGTTAGGTGTCCCCTGATCAGTGGCTATATTATGCATAGAGTGGTGCACGGTTTTGGGATAGGGGGATACGAATCAATTAAACGTCTTTATCGTTTGCAGATCTAGCTGAAAGTTGAGCGCTTAATGTGCCTTATAAAGTTACCAATCCTTTAATCATTTTTTCCTCTTCTGCAAAATCATTACTTAAGAAGAGGGAAGTGATTGCACATCCTAATATCGCCCTAATACCGTCATACAGGAAATGCTGACATGGGCACAACTGAAGAGTTAAAAAGGAAAAAAAAACAATATCCTGTATATCAGAAATTAATCCACTACATCCGAAAAAAAGTTTTAGTCACAAGATCTAGACTTTTTTTGTTTTGATCATCATCAAAGCCATCAAAGCAGATTTGATCAATGTTGGTCAGATGCTCAGAGTATGTAATATGTATGGGGGTCTTCTTGACTCTTTCCCAAAGGCAGATGTTACGGGGGAACAAGAATGAGGCACATATTGTCTGATCTCTCCTCTCTAAAGAAGCAACAACAGCAGTAACTTTTTCACTCCCGGGTCAAGAGCGGATGTTCAGCCATTTTTTGGGAATAATGTTGCAAAGGTGCAAATTTTGCGGAGTTGCAATATCAGACACAGCCTATGAATAAGCATAGGAAAATTAGGGGGTTTTCCAGTCCAGGTCTGGGCGCTTTAGTTTTTTTTTTACTCGTAGATTTTTTTTTTTTATTAGCATAACATTCCGGTACTTTCAAAACTTGCATTAAACAACAGATTAATAAATTTTAAAGCGCCATGGAATAAATGGCACAATAATAATAAAAATAAAATAAAAAAAAAATGAAAATAATCAATAATGAAAATAATAAGTAATGTAAATAATAATAATACTGAAAATAATGATAATACTGAAAATAATGATACTGAAAATAATGATAATGAAAATAATAATAATGAAAATAATAATAATGAAAATAAAATACTGAAAATACTGAAAATAATGATACTGAAAATAATGATACTGAAAATAATGATAATAATCAAAATAATACTGAAAATAATGATAATGAAAATAATAATAATAATAATAATAATAATAATAATAATAATAAATTGGCGCCCGCTAATGCTGCATTTTATAAGGAGAGACCTTGGATCCCTGCTAGCTGGGATTCTGTCTTACAGATGGACGGCGGGTTCCCATATCTGACAACACACCACTGTAGCAATTTAGGCCGGGGTCCAGTCCAACAAACCCTGATTTATAGCACCCAGATGGTGGGTGTGAAGTGCAGAATGCAGAGCTGAAAACACATCTGTAAGGTTCATGTGTTCCGTCTATAGGCCTCCTCTCCCAGAGACTTACATATGGTTCTCTTTTCTGCAGTCTTGGCTCGGCTCCAAGGAAGCCTCTTGTATTAGAGGATTAACACTTTGCACACCAATGAATGACATTATGAAAATTGCCAAAAAATAAAAATAAAAATTACTAAATAGAATTTTGCTTAATTTTGTGACCGGAGGGGGCGGGGGCGGGGGCAGGGATCTTCTCTAATTACGTAATTATTTCCTTACTTCTGAAAATTAGGATGTAACAAGAAAGAAAAAACAAATTATGCAAAGAGTATTAGGTATAATGTAACATGTAGGACTATGTGGGGCCCATTATTCTGTATGGAGGGCTATGTGGGACCCATTATTCTGTATGGAGGACTATGTGGGGCCATTGTGTATGGAGGGCTATGTGGGGCCCATTATTCTGTATGGAGGGCTATGTGGGACCCATTATTCTGTATGGAGGGCTATGTGGGACCCATTATTCTGTATGGAGGACTATGTGGGACCCATTATTCTGTATGGAGGACTATGTGGGGCCATTGTGTATGGAGGGCTATGTGGGGCCCATTATTCTGTATGGAGGGCTATGTGGGGCCCATTATTCTGTATGGAGGGCTATGTGGGGCCCATTATTCTGTATGGAGGGCTATGTGGGGCCCATTATTCTGTATGGAGGACTATGTGGGGCCATTGTGTATGGAGGGCTATGTGGGGCCCATTATTCTGTATGGAGGGCTATGTGGGACCCATTATTCTGTATGGAGGGCTATGTGGGACCCATTATTCTGTATGGAGGACTATGTGGGACCCATTATTCTGTATGGAGGACTATGTGGGGCCATTGTGTATGGAGGGCTATGTGGGGCCCATTATTCTGTATGGAGGGCTATGTGGGGCCCATTATTCTGTATGGAGGACTATGTGGGGCCATTGTGTATGGAGGGCTATGTGGGGCCCATTATTCTGTATGGAGGGCTATGTGGGGCCCATTATTCTGTATGGAGGGCTATGTGGGGCCCATTATTCTGTATGGAGGGCTATGTGGGACCCATTATTCTGTATGGAGGACTATGTGGGGCCATTGTGTATGGAGGGCTATGTGGGGCCCATTATTCTGTATGGAGGGCTATGTGGGGCCCATTATTCTGTATGGAGGGCTATGTGGGGCCCATTATTCTGTATGGAGGGCTATGTGGGGCCCATTATTCTGTATGGAGGGCTATGTGGGGCCCATTATTCTGTATGGAGGGCCATGTGGGGTCATTATTCTGTATGGAGGGCTATGTGGGGCCCAGTATTCTGTATGGAGGGCTATGTGGGGCCATTATTCTGTATGGAGGGCTATGTGGGCCCATTATTCTGTATGGAGGGCTATGTGGGACCAATTATTTTGTATGGAGGGC
Organism: Anomaloglossus baeobatrachus; assembly: GCF_048569485.1. Lineage (NCBI taxonomy): Eukaryota > Metazoa > Chordata > Amphibia > Anura > Aromobatidae > Anomaloglossus > Anomaloglossus baeobatrachus. Next base: position 43,671,659 of record NC_134359.1, read on the forward strand.
TGTGTGCGTCACATTATTCTGTATGGAGGACTATATGGGACCCATTATTCTGTATGGAGGGCTATGTGGGGCCATTATTCTGTATGGAGGGCTGTGTGCGTCACATTATTCTGTATGGAGGACTATATGGGACCCATTATTCTGTATGGAGGGCTATGTGGGGCCATTATTCTGTATGGAGGGCTGTGTGCGTCACATTATTCTGTATGGAGGGCTATGTGGGACCAATTATTTTGTATGGAGGGCTGTGTGCGTCACATTATTGTGTATGGAGGGCTATGTGGGGCCAGTTATTCTGTATAGAGGACTATATGAGGTCTATTCTGTAAAGAGGGCTATTTCGGGCATGCGACTGGGTTGGCCCATGACTTTGCCCAAGTTTTTAACTTTAGACATCCCTGTGATTGAAGTACAAAAGGGTTTAAATTCATCATGCCCAATCCTCCACATTACACATCTGCCAAACACACATTGGATGAACTTCTAGTGAATAGTTGGCTAGGACTATGCAACTACGTAAGTTCTGGGGCAAAACGAATAAAAGGACACGGACCAAGGAAAAATAAGGCACTGCTCACTTCTCCTTTGTGCCTAGACCCAATTTCCATTTTGGAATAAAAAAAAAAAATATATAATATTATTATTGTTAATAATAATAATATTGTTATATAATATATATATATATATATATATATATATATATATATATATATATATATATATATATATATATATATATATATATATATATATATATATATATATTTCATTATTATTTTTTTTTTTATTGGATGAGCAGATCTCCCACTTAGAGACCAGATCGTTTGTAATAGCAATCATGGCATATCAAAGATGTTGGTGAACATAAATAAAATCCACCAAATTAAAACAGCCAGACTTTAAAAGGTCTGGACCTCAGTTCACAGTGGACTCGTCTGACCACATAGCTGACCTCAGACCTTGTTCACATGGCTCAGATCACATATAACAGTGGAAAGAGATTAGGATTTTTCCACACCCCAAAGACCCCACTTTTTGCACTCCTGGTGTTGTAGAGGTTGCCATTTCTACTCCATGGGCAAGGGTCATCCCTTCTTAAATGTCTGGATCATGGTGGCATAACTGGTGGCATATATACACTAATGTTTTGGTTTTTTTTTTTATCCACTCTCAGTTGACAAATGGAGGAGAGAAGCATGAAAACAAAAAAACAAAACAGTCTATGGCTTTTTAATAAAGGGCCTTAGAAAGCGCGCCATTGCCTTGGTTCACGTTTCCTTTGTTGTAGAGGAAACCGGAGCAGAGAATGGATCAAGGAACGTAAAATCCTTAAGTCATATTTATCAAAAGACAGGAAAGTCAAGATGCTAGGAAGAACGACAGAGGCTCATCTCCAACCACTGCAGCCCCTTATTAACATCATTTAAAAAGTGGCGACTGGGAGCAAAACACAAGAAAAGAGACTTGTTTACAAAGAAAACAGAAGCAACTGCCTCCCCCGACACCTCTCCAGCAGGGGAGAGCCACTCATTGAAAGGTACCTTTGCCATCTGTGCTTGGACTCCAGTTGCCTTCAGAGCAGAGACCGCTTTCTGAGCAGCTGCCGGGCTGTCAAAGTCTACAAATCCATAACCTGCGGATCATAAACATGACAATTTATACACCTATCAAAGGAAGAGGCCTGTGCACACAGATGCTCCATGCATCACAATTCTGCTGCCTGTCTGTGCAGGCCGAGGCGGAATACATGAATACTAGTCAGCTACGGAAGACAAATACATGTACTAGTCACCTCCAAACCGGCGAATACAGAAAACTCAGTGGCATATTTAGGGCTTATTCACACACTACGTTTTTCTGCTGCATATTTTGCCACAAAATTAAAATAAAATGTATAAAAAAAAAAAAAAAAAAAAAGCTATAGATCATATATAGAAATTATATATTAATATATATATATTAATATATATATATATATATATATATATATATTAATATATATATATATATAGTAATATAATATATATATATTAATATATATATATATATAGTAATATAATATATATATATTAATATATATATTAATATATTATAAAATATATATATATATATATATATATATATATATTTTTTTTTTTTTTAAATATCTAACATCTAATATTAGCCATTTAGGAAAAAAAGTCACTGGGGTCAGTTGGGTGCAGATTCACTTTGTATGATGTAAAATGCTATGTATGGCAGCCATAGCATAAAATGTGAAGGGCGTCATATGTGGCTTAACACTTGTGTCATGAGTGTAGTGGAATGGGCGCCATTGACAGCAGTCATTTAGCTCTAATTTAAAAAGTAGAGGTACAATCATTATGTATTACTGCTCTTAAAAAGGTCAGCTAATGACCATGCAAATAGTTAAAAAACACGAGAGTCCTAAACTAGAGCGCTAACAACCATAATGAGCGGCTACATAAGTGACCAAGATAAGCCGCCATGGAGGCACTGTCAGGAGTAATTGCAGGATTGCTGCAGACATGGTCAATTAAAGCCATAGTGCCAATTACTTGTCAATTCCAAGGACAGCAGCCAAATCTATACGGCTGGATAGAGCTGCAGCTTAATATCCATTCCTCCCGGAGAATGGCCATGCTGCAATACATCCCAGCGCTGAGGAGGACGCTAATTAAAGGGAAAATCTACTGCAGAGGGAGAGTAAATCGTCCTCAGCTGTCAGCGCCCAACAAGGGTTTTGATCAGAAAAGAAACAACTATATTGGTGTATGCATGTCAGTCCTTATCCCTTACGGTGTTCCTTTATAGACCTTAGAGGAGATGCACGATGGTAAAACATGACCACACATTTGACAATTAAGACCCTGGTGATTGCGAGAAAGACAGTGGCTAGCACCGCAGTCTTGAGGCGGCTCAGTGGCTAGCACCGCAGTCTTGAGGCGGCTCAGTGGCTAGCACCGCAGTCTTGAGGCGGCTCAGTGGCTAGCACCGCAGTCTTGAGGCGGCTCAGTGGCTAGCACCGCAGTCTTGAGGCGGCTCAGTGGCTAGCACCGCAGTCTTGAGGCGGCTCAGTGGCTAGCACCGCAGTCTTGAGGCGGCTCAGTGGCTAGCACCGCTGTCTTGAGGCGGCTCAGTGGCTAGCACCGCTGTCTTGAGGCGGCTCAGTGGCTAGCACCGCTGTCTTGTGGCGGCGGGGTCCTGGGTTCAAATCCAACCATCCAGAAGGAGCTTCTATGTTACGCAGTGTTTGTGTGGGTTTCCTCCCACACTCCAAAGACATACTAATTGGGGTTCACAATCTAAACTCCCTATGGGGACAGTATTGCTGATTTATGTAAAGCACCACAGAATGTTGTAAAGGTTATTTTTTATTAGTTTATGATTTTTTATTTTATTAATATTTTGCATATTTTTATCATTCTTTATTAATATATATTTGACTAATATATTTTATCATTTTATCTTCTTATTTTTATTATTATGCCAAAACGGTGAAAGTAAATCTGCCCCTGGGATTAGGTGTCAAATGGGTTAACTAGCTTCTGACCCACTAAATTGGTACTTTAAAGAACGAAACACAGAGCATAGGATCCACTGATTAAAATAGGCGATGTCACAGCTCACCTCCTCTCCCTCCCTTCAGAACGACCTTTGTACATGCTCATTAGATGCTTCAATACAAAAAAAATATAGGGTCGTTATCTTACCATTGCGGCTAATGTGTGTGTGTAGTTCCAGGAAACAGGAAGTTTGGCCCCGGTGGCCAAAGTGAAAAGTGCAACCTTTCTTTGATAAGGGATTTTGTTTTTCTTCGGCAGAGACTTTATTAAACAATGTAAACCATACCAAATGGGAGCACTCCATATTTAAACTGTGACAAGCCTGATGAACGAGCCCAATCTGTTTGGAAACGCGTAGAATATCTTAATCACATTAAGAATATATTTTTTTTTGCGACCCTCTGGTTACCTTACTTGGCAAAGCCCCTTCGATTGCAGCTTTTTTTTTTTTTGTTCAAACAATAGGTAAGTTTTTTTTTTTTTTTTTTTTTTTAAGGATTGTGTCCCTTTAAAAGGAATCTTCTACATATGTAATTAAAGGGAACCTGTCAGGTGCAATATCCACTAAGAACAGCTCTGGGTGCACATTGTTAATCCCTGCTTAACTGTCCCTGTATCTAGTAGCATAGATAAAGAGATCTTTAAAAAACGTATTTCTAAAGATCCTTTATGATATGCTATTGAGCGAGGGGGCTAGTCCCAAGGGCGTTAGTTTCCTTGGCTACTCAGCCTCCTTAGCATGTAAGCATGCTCCTGTTGGGCATACTATCATGCTAATGAATGTGCTTTGGATTTCGGCTCAGTGTGCATGATCAGAAGTCCCGGATTTCCAGTCAGGTGTGGGGCCCCTGAGGCTTCAGTCGCCACAGGGTACTGCACCTCACTTAAGGTGTGGTACTCATCCTGGATTCAGAGGAGGTCGGTATCTATTCCACTACACACAAATTCATACATACAGTCAGGTTGCCCTCCCCATTGGGGACCGGGCTAGGGTCGGGTTTTAAAGGTAGTCACCAAACATGGGGGGCTACCACCCACTAGTGACAGGAAACCAGGGGAGGAGCGGCCACCAAGGGGAATTAGGAGCTGACACAACAGAAAGGGAGTTCTCCAGCAGGAGAGGACAGGAGCAGATGGGTTTTTCGGTAGCTCCTGTGGGACGTAGGAGTTAATATGGTCACCGAGGGAAGAGCTTTATTGCTCCCTCGGGACCGGCGCTGTGTAGGGTGCAGAGCCCTAGGGTGGAACAGACTTCACGTCGTATCACCAGAATCTGCAAGGTCTTGTATGTCCCTCTGGCCCCCAAAAGTTCCCGGAGCACAGCGGCACAGAGGGTCCAGAGTTGTGATCAAGGTCAGGCCCCCATCACGGCCCAGAGTCACCTGCATACGGGACAGGAGCTAACACTACAGGAACCGGGGTCCCAAAGTAGCTTCAGGCCACAGGGATCCATCTTTTAAAGCACAAGAAGGAACTAGGGTCCACAGATTACCGCACCGGTTCTGACCTCCAAATGATCCGGGATCGGCTGGGGCCCATGACGGTAGTGACCGGCACCCTGAGGGCAGCACTTTGACAGCGAGTAAAGACCTGGAACCGCAACTAAGGTGTCCGTCACCTTCATTGCCAGCTTCGGCGCTAATGGCTACTACCACCTCCATCATCCTCCCTGGGGCCTAGCGTCACCTGGGAAGCCGAACCATCCTAGCTGCGATATCACCCGCCCCAGAGGACAGCAACCGCAGTGGCAGCTAATCCCTGGCTGCATACCGCAGGTGGCATCACGAGACAACTACCCCCATCCTCCCATCCTCATCCCTTTTACTGTACACCACCTTGGGGCCACGAAGCCGGGCAGGGCCACCCGTGACATCCTGGACCCGGCGACGAGTAACACATTCTACCCTTGCCCTGTGAGTGCTACACATGCGTATTATGAAGCCGGATGTACACGTCCCAGCTTCAAACTGGTGTAGTGCGCATGACCGAAGGCCCGGGAACATTCTGATTATGCGCACTGAGCCGAAAACCAGTGGTGGCAGCAGAGAGGTGAGCGCAACCATGCCTCTTGCGCTACGCATTCATTAGCAAGCTCACAGGGGCATGCTAACATGGTAAGGGGGCCAACTGGCCAAGGGAACTAATGCCCTCGTGACTAGTCCCTAGCTTCATTAGCATATGATGAAGGATCTTTAGAAATACGTTTTCTAAAGATCTCTTTATCTATGCTACTAGATACAGGGACGGTTAGGCAGGGATTAGCAATATACACCCAGAACTGCTCGCGGTTCTGGGTGCATATTGGACCTGACCGGGTTCCCTTTAAGTGGCGGATTGTGAGGCTCACTGGGCGTCCTTGGCAGTGATGCACAGCGACATTGCCATCTCTTACAATTGGGCAGAAATCACTAAAAAATAACTGAGGTCCAAACTTTAATGTATATCTTAATATTTCATCGCACCTCCAGAAACCCAGAAAATGACAAGCCGTCCCCTCCTGTGACATGGACGGATTTCCATGATTGGGATATTATTCCCTTACTGAGAAAATCAGGCTCTTCACCAGGTCTACAATGGGATGATGTCCTCAAATAACTTTCCCGAATAATGAGAATGTGACTTTATATTTATAAAGATTACTGAGCCCAAACCTTTAAAAAAGAAAAAAAAAAAAAAAAAAAAAACTTTTGCAGAACTTTCAGTATTTGCCTCCCACTAGAAGGATTGCAGAAATCAGCGCGCCCCTCAGGAAGTCTTCTGCTGCTTACTCATGGGAGAATGGTGCAATCAAAATCATCTGACTGAATTCTTTCCCTTGTCCAGACCCCTCTTCGCCCCCCACCCCAGTGACACAAATAGCCGGGAACATGACGCCGCCATAGTATGTAAGGTCTCTGCCTCCCACCCACGTCACGGTGACAAGATCTGCTTAAAAGTGAGAGGGTTAACGCGGAGGTTTCACGTGATGGGCGCCTGGGAAAGGAGAGGTCGGGAATGATTACACGGCTAAGAAATAGGAAAAACCCTTCAGCCTCGCCTTTTGAAGAACACAACATAATAGCAAAGGAGAGCGTGTAATTAAATGGCGCTAAAATTGACCCCTTCCTTATTAGACCAGCCAATTAGCACGATGTGTAATCCTGTCAAAATCCTAATACTTGTAAATGGTCTCCGACAGGAAAAAAAAAAAAAAATAAATAAAAAAAAAAAGAAGAAGAAGATACGCCTTTCCCTAACCAGAAAAACACTTTTGACCCGTGCTGTATACAGCAAATATCTGAATTGTAAAAAAAAAAAAAAGAAAAAATATAAGGACTACACAGTATTTTTTTTCTTTTATTTACCAATATTTTTTGGCTAATAGGTGCGACAAATAAAAAAAAAAAAAAAAAAAAAAAAAAAAAAGTATAATGTTTCCATTGTTTCCTCTATAAAGGCAACATATACCAAAAATTGGCCTTTGACACATTTGTCATGTGATCAGTATGACGTGGACTGTAATGATATTCAGCACCGCATCATTACACTAAATAAAGCTAAGATGTAAGAAATAAACAATGACGAAAAATAAAGCTATTATGTTATTGCATACTTTAAAGGAGAATGAAACACAAACCATAACTGTATAAGGCTCCGTTCACAAATGCACCGTGCCTTTAACGTAAGCAAAAAATAAAGTCCCCACTAAACAGACCCTGTTGACTTGCAATCAAACCTTTTATCAAGGTTTTCATCATTTGCTAAAAATAAATAAATAAATAAATAAATAAATAAAATAAATAAAAATGCTGCAAAAGTGACCACTATAGACAAAGCAGCCTTGTGAACACAGCCTGTACCAAAACTGCGGTCAATAGAGGCATTTAAAAGGGAAGTCAGGTGCAATATGCCCCCAGAGCCACAAGCAGTTCTGGGTGCATATTGCGAATCTCTGCCTAACCGTTCCTGTATACACTAGCCTAGATAAAGGGATCATTAGAAAAAGCATTTCTAAAGATCTTTTATCGTATGCTAATGAGCGGAGGGACTAGTTGCAAGGGCGTTATTTCCCCTGGCAAGTCGTCCCCCTTAGCATGTTAGTACACCCCTGTGGGCGCACAGCATCAGAGGATGGTCACATTCATCTCTCTGCTGCCATCGCATCAGACTCCTGGATTTTGGCTCAGTGCGCATAATCCCGGACTTTTGGTTATGCGCACTATGAAGCCGGGTGTAAGAGTCCTGGCTTCAAACCCATGTAGTGCGCATGACCGAATGGTCCAGGATCACACGCACTGAGCCAAAATCCAGAACTCTGACACGATGGCAGCAGAGAGGTGAGCGCAACCATCCTCTGACACTGCGCATTCATTAACATGTTCGTACGCCCACAGGGGAGAGCTTACATGCTAAGGGGGACGACTAGCCAAGGGAACGAATGCCCTTGTGACTAGTCCCTGCGCTCCTTAGCATATCATAAAGGATCTTTAGAAATACTTTGTTCTAAAGATCCCTTTATGTATGCTACTAGATACAGGGATGGTTAGGCCGGGATTAGCAATATGCACCCAGAACTGCTCGTGGTTCTGAGTGCATATTGGACTTGACAGGTTCTCTTGAAGCAAAAAATAAAGACTCCACTAAACAGATCCTATTGACTTGCAAAGGGTTCCATAGGGGTTTCATCAAGGTTTTCATTATTTTGCTAACAAAAAAAAAAATGCTGCAAGAGTGACTACTTTAGACAAACCATCCTTGTGAACACAGCCTGTACCAAAAGTGCACTCAATACAACCATTTAATAACTCGACAGATTGGTAGTGTAAATATTTACTAAAACTGACCACATCCAGTGACTGTATTGTTCCAGTAAGGCCACATTCACACTTGTGTTGAAGCCAGCATTTGGAAGAAAAAAGTAGATTGAAAGAGTAAACCGTCATGAGATGGATCCATTTTTTCCCAAATAGCGGAACTGAAACAAACTCCAAACACAAGTGTGAACCTATAAATGTAAAAACTGGAGAAAATT